>NW_026610689.1:0-30000 GCF_029499605.1 Hyla sarda
ATGCACACATCATCATACACCCGCCACTGCCCCCCACATCATAAATTGCATACACACATCACAGATACATCATACACATATACACTCGCACCAATACATATACACCATACATATTGCACACATCATACATACACCCGCCACTGCCCCCCCACATCATAAATTACATACACACATCACAGATACATCATACACATATACACTCGCACCATACATATACACCATACATATGCACACATCATACATACACCCGCCACTGCCCCCCCACATCATAAATTACATACACACATCACAGATACATCATACACATATACACTCGCACCATACATATACACCATACATATGCACACATCATACATACACCTCGCCACTGCCCCCCCCACATCATAAATTACATACACACATCACAGATACATCATACACATATACACTCGCACCATACATATACACCATACATATGGCACACATCATACATACACCCGCCACTGCCCCCCCCACATCATAAATTACATACACACATCACAGATACATCATACACATATACACTCGCACCATACATACACACCATACATATGCACACATCATACATACACCCGCCACTGCCCCCCCCCACATCATAAATTACATACACACATCACAGATACATCATACACATATACACTCGCACCATACATATACACCATACATATGCACACATCATACATACACCCGCCACTGCCCCCCCCCACATCATAAATTGCATTCACACATCACAGATACATCATACACATATACACTCGCACCATACATATACATCATACATATGCACACATCATACATACACCCGCCACTGCCCCCCCCCCACATCATAAATTACATACACACATCACAGATACATCATACACATATACACTCGCACCATACATATACACCATACATATGCACACATCATACATACACCCGCCACTGCCCCCCCCACATCATAAATTACATACACACATCACAGATACATCATACACATATACACTCGCACCATACATATACACCATACATATGCACACATCATACATACATCCGCCACTGCCCCCCCCACATCATAAATTACATACACACATCACAGATACATCATACACATATACACTCGCACCATACATATACACCATACATATGCACACATCATACATACACCCGCCACTTGCCCCCCCCACATCATAAATTACATACACACATCACAGATACATCATACACATATACACTCGCACCATACATATACACCATACATATGCACACATCATACATACATCCGCCACTGCCCCCCCCACATCATAAATTCCATACACACATCACAGATACATCATACACATATACACTCGCACCATACATATACACCATACATATGCACACATCATACATACACCCGCCACTGCCCCCCCCCACATCATAAATTACATACACACATCACAGATACATCATACACATATACACTCGCACCATACATATACACCATACATATGCACACATCATACATACACCCGCCACTGCCCCCCCCCACATTATAAATTACATACACACATCACAGATACATCATACACATATACACTCGCACCATGCATATACACCATACATATGCACACATCATAGATACACCCTCCACTGCCCCCCCCTCACATCATAAATTACATACACACATCACAGATACATCATACACATATACACTCGCACCATACATATATACCATACATATGCACACATCATACATACACCCGCCACTGCCCCCCCCACATCATAAATTACATACAGACATCACAGATACATCATACACATATACACTCGCACCATACATATACACCATACATATGCACACATCATACATACATCCGCCACTGCCCCCCCACATCATAAATTACATACACACATCACAGATACATCATACACATATACACTCGCACCATACATATACACCATACATATGCACACATCATACATACACCCGCCACTGCCCCCCCACATCATAAATTACATACACACATCACAGATACATCATACACATATACACTCGCACCATACATACACACCATACATATGCACACATCATACATACACCCGCCACTGCCCCCCCCCCACATAATAAATTACATACACACATCACAGATACATCATACACATATACACTCGCACAATACATATACACCATACATATGCACACATCATACATACACCCGCCACTGCCCCCCCCCACATCATAAATTACATACACACATCACAGATACATCATACACATATACACTCGCACCATACATATACACCATACATATGCACACATCATACATACCCCTGCCACTGCCCCCCCCACATCATAAATTACATACACACATCACAGATACATCATACACATATACACTCGCACCATACATATGCACCATACATATGCACACATCATACATACACCCGCCACTGCCCCCCCCCCCCACATCATAAAGTACATACACACATCACAGATACATCATACACATATACACTCGCACAATACATATACACCATACATATGCACACATCATACATACACCCGCCACTGCCCCCCCACATCATAAATTACATACACACATCACAGATACATCATACACATATACACTCGCACCATACATATACACCATACATAGGCACACATCATACATACACCCGCCACTGCCCCCCCCACATCATAAATTACATACACACATCACAGATACATCATACACATATACACTCGCACCATACATATACACCATACATATGCACACATCATACATACACCCGCCACTGCCCCCCCACATCATAAATTACATACACATATCACAGATACATCATACACATATACACTCGCACCATACATACACACCATACATATGCACACATCATACATACACCCGCCACTGCCCCCCCCACATCATAAATTACATACACACATCACAGATACATCATACACATATACACTCGCACCATACATATACACCATACATATGCACACATCATACATACATCCGCCACTGCCCCCCCCACATCATAAATTACATACACACATCACAGATACACCATACACATATACACTCGCACCATACATACACACCATACATATGCACACATCATACATACACCCGCCACTGCTCCCCCCCCACATCATAAATTACATACACACATCACAGATACATCATACACATATACACTCGCACAATACATATACACCATACATATGCACACATCATACATACACCCGCCACTGCCCCCCCCCCACATCATAAATTACATACACACATCACAGATGCATCATACACATATACACTCGCACCATACATATACACCATACATATGCACACATCATACATACACCCGCCACTGCTCCCCCCACATCATAAATTACATACACACATCACAGATACATCATACACATATACACTCGCACCATACATATACACCATACATATGCACACATCATACATACACCCGCCACTGCCTCCCCCCCCACATCATAAATTACATACACACATCACAGATACATCATACACATATACACTCGCACCTTACATACACACCATACATATGCACACATCATACATACACCCGCCACTGCTCCCCCCCCACATCATAAATTACATACACACATCACAGATACATCATACACATATACACTCGCACCTTACATACACACCATACATATGCACACATCATACATACACCCGCCACTGCTCCCCCCCCACATCATAAATTACATACACACATCACAGATACATCATACACATATACACTCGCACAATACATATACACCATACATATGCACACATCATACATACACCCGCCACTGCCCCCCCCCACATCATAAATTACATACACACATCACAGATACATCATACACATATACACTCGCACCATACATATACACCATACATATGCACACATCATACATACACCTGCCCACTGCCCCCCCCCCCCACATCATAAATTACATACACACATCACAGATACATCATACACATATACACTCGCACCATACATATACACCATACATATGCACACATCATACATACACCCGCCACTGCCCCTCCCACATCATAAATTGCATACACACATCACAGATACATCATACACATATACACTCGCACCATACATATACACCATACATATGCACACATCATACATACACCCGCCACTGCCCCCCCCACATCATAAATTACATACACACATCACAGATACATCATACACATATACACATCGCACCATACATATACACCATACATATGCACACATCATGCATACACCCGCCACTGCCCCCCCACATCATAAATTACATACACACATCACAGATACATCATACACATATACACTCGCACCATACATATACACCATACATATGCACACATCATACATACATCCGCCACTGCCCCCCCCCCACATCATAAATTACATACACACATCACAGATACATCATACACATATACACTCGCACCATACATATACACCATACATAGGCACACATCATACATACACCCGCCACTGCCCCCCCCACATCATAAATTACATACACACATCACAGATACATCATACACATATACACTCGCACCATACATACACACCCATACATATGCACACATCATACATACACCCGCCACTGCCCCCCCCCACATCATAAATTACATACACACATCACAGATACATCATACACATATACACTCGCACCATACATATACACCATACATATGCACACATCATACATACACCCGCCACTGCCCCCCCCACATCATAAATTACATACACACATCACAGATACATCATACACATATACACTCGCACCATACATATGCACACATCATACATACACCCGCCACTGCCCCCCCCACATCATATATTACATACACACATCACACACTCACGCTATACATATACACACACACACACATCATACATACACCCACCACTGCCCCCACATCATATATTACATACACACATCACACACTATACATATACACACACAACACATCATACATACACCCACCACTGCCCCCACATCATATATTACATACACACATCACACACTATACATATATACACACACACACACACATCACACATACACCCACCACTGCCCCCACATCATATATTACATACACACATCACACACTCACACTATACATATACACACACATCATACATACACCCACCACTGCCCCCCACATCATATATTACATACACAACATCACACAGACATCATACACACATCACACATACACTCACACTGTACATATACACACACACACATCATACATACACCGCTGCCCACCCCACATCATACATCACATACATACACACATCGACAGACATCATACATCACATACATACACACATCATACACACATTATCCATTACATACATACATCACATACATACACACATCATACACACATTATCCATTACATACACACATCACACATAGACAGACATCATAAACACAGTATACATTACATACACACATCACACATAGACAGACATTATACACACAGTATACATTACATACACACATCACACATAGACAGACATCATACACACAGTATACATTACATACACATCACACATAGACAGACATCGTACACACAGTATACATTACATACACATCACACATAGACAGACATCATACACACAGTACACATTACATACACATCACACATAGACAGACATCATACACACAGGTATACATTACATACACACATCACACATAGACAGACATCATACACACAGTATACATTACATACACACATCACACATAGACAGACATCATACACACATCATACATTACATACACATCACACATAGACAGACATCATACACACATTATACATTACATACACATCACACATAGACAGACATCATACACACAGTATATATTACATACACATCACACATAGACAGACATCATACACACAGTATACATTACATGCACATCACACATAGACAGACATCATACACACAGTATACATTACATACACACATCACACATAGACAGACATCATACACACAGTATACATTACATACACACATCACACATAGACAGACATCATACACACATCACACACAGACATTATACACACATCATACATTACATACACATCACACACAGACCTTATACACACATCATACATTACATACACATCACACACAGACATTATACACACATCATACATTACATACACATCACACACAGACATTATACACAGATCATACATTACATACACATCACACACAGACATTATACACACATCATACATTACATACACATCACACACAGACATTATAGTCACATCATACATTACATACACATCACACATACATTACATACACATCACACATTATACATTACATACACATCACACATAGACATCATACACACATGCTACATTACATACACATCACACACAGACATTATACACACATTATACATTACATACACATCACACACAGACATTATACACACATTATACATTACATACACATCGACATCATACACACATTATACATTACATACACATCACACATAGGCATCATACACACATTATACATTACATACACATCACACAGACATCATACACACATTATACATTACATACACATCACACATAGACATCATACACACATTATACATTACATACACATCACACACAGACAGACATACACACATCATACATTACATACACATCACACACAGACATTATACACACATCACACATAGACATCATACACACAATTATACATTACATACACATCACACATAGACATCATACACACATTATACATTACATACACATCACACATAGACATCATACACACATTATACATTACATACACATCACACACAGACATTATACACACATTATACATTATATACACATCACACACAGACATTATACACACATTATACATTACATACACATCGACATCATACACACATTATACATTACATACACATCACACATAGGCATCATACACACATTATACATTACATACACATCACACATAGACATCATACACACATTATACATTACATACACATCACACATAGACATCATACACACATTATACATTACATACACATCACACACAGACAGACATCATACACACATCATACATTACATACACATCACACACAGACATTATACACACATTATACATTACATACACATCACACACAGACAGACATCATACACACATCATACATTACATACACACCACACACAGACATTATACACACATCATACATTACATACACATCACACACAGACAGACATTATACACACATCATACATTACATACACATCACACACAGACATTATACACACATTATACATTACATACACATCACACACAGACAGACATCATACACACATCATACATTACATACACATCACACACAGACATTATACACTCATTATACATTAAATACACATCACACATAGACATCATACACACATTATACATTACATACACATCACACATAGACATAATACACACATTATACATTACATACACATCACACATAGACATCATACACACATACATTACATACACATCACACATAGACATCATACACACATTATACATTACATACACATCACACAGACATCATACACACATTATACATTACATACACATCACACATAGACAGACATCATACACACATCATACATTACATACACATCACACACAGACATTATACACACATTATACATTACATACACATCACACATAAACATCATACACACATTATACATTACATACACATCACACATAGACATCATACACACATACATTACATACACATCACACACAGACAGACATCATACACACATCATACATTACATACACATCACACACATACATTATACACACATTATACATTACATACACATCACAGACAGACATCATACACACATCATACATTACATACACATCACACACAGACATTATACACACATTATACATTACATACACATCACACATAGACATCATACACACATTATACATTACATACACATCACACATAGACATAATACACACATTATGCATTACATACACATCACACATAGACATCATACACACATTATACATTACATACACATCACACTGACATCATACACACATTATACATTACATACACATCACACATAGACATCATACACACATTATACATTACATACACATCACACACAAACAGACATCATACACACATCATACATTACATACACATCACACATTATACACACATTATACATTACATACACATCACACATAGACATCATACACACATTATACATTACATACACATCACACACAGACATTATACACACATACACTCACACCATACATATAGAACCACCCTTCCTGTCCCCGCCACCTGCATTCTCTGCCTCCTCACCTGAGCCGCCATGAGTGGACATCAGAGCTGTAGTCCCGGCCGGTGTGAGGTTACATGGGTTTGAAAATCTCCCCTCACACCGGACGTCCTCTCCTCTCTCCCCTCACCCGCTCTGTTTTCCCCGTACAAACATGCAACCTCCCCGTGGTGGATTAGGTCCTGTGAAGAAAGAGCAGGGGGAGGGATAGAGCTGTGTGCGGGGGAGGAGCTGTGTGCCGAGCTGTGGACATTCTTTCTCTCCCCCTGTCTTCTTTTGTTATGTGTAGCTGCATCCTCCATCCTCCGGGAGGATTAGATAAGGGGGCGTGGCTCAATTATGTAATGCGAACGTGCGACCTCGGGCTCTGCGGTCAGCGGGGGGCCCCCGCTGCCCCCTCCATACTTGCATCCACTCCTGCGCCTCACACCGGCAGTAAAGAAAAATATTGGGGAAGTTGGTCTGTCCCTGCTAGCCCGATACAGGCCTAAACCTATAAACAATTCACCTGCCCGGCGCCCAAAACTACTTGTCCCGGGCGTCGGGCGATAGAATTTCCACATCCCTGTGTGAGGAATCTATGCTACCTAATGTGGATAAACTTTGTTACTTAATGCGGCAAATCTGTGCTACCTAATGTGGGGAAACTATGCTACCTAATGTGGGGAAACTATGCCACCTAATGTGGGGAAACTATGTTGCCTAATGTGGGGAATCTGTGCTACCTAATGTGTGGAAACTATGCTACCTAATGTGGAGAAACAATGTTACCTAATGTGGGTAATCTGTGCTACCTAATGTGGGGAAACTATGCTACCTAATGTGGGGAAACTATGCTACCTAATGTGGGGAAACTATGTTACCTAATGTGGGGAATCTGTGCTACCTAATGTGATGAAACTATGCTACCTAATGTGGGGAAACTATGTTACCTAATGTGGGGAATCTGTGCTATTTAATGTGGGGAAACAATGCTACCTAATTTGGGGAAACTATGTTACCTAATGTGGGGAAACTATGCTACCTAATGTGGACAAACTATGCTACCTAATGTGGGGAAACTGCTACCTAATGTAGGGAATATATGCTACCTAATGTGGGGAAACTATGCTACTTAATGTGAGGAAACTATGCTACCTAATGTGGGGAATCTATGCTACCTAATGTTGGGAATCTATGCTACCTAATGTGGGGGGCTTGAATGAGCTGCGGCATATGGGAGGCCTTAATAAATAATTAGAAACTGATACAGGGGGGGGGGTCCTCCCGAGCAAGTGACATATGGGGGTCCACCTGAGTAAGTGACACATGGAGGGGGGGGTCCTGAACAATTGATGTTTTTTTTGGGGGGGGCGGGGGGGGGGGGGGTCAGGCACATTCTTTGCACAAGGGCCCTCTGCTGTCTGTGTCCGCCCCTGCCTCACACCCTCTGTGGCTCTGCCTCCCCACCTGTAAGAGGAGCTCCAGGATCCCCCTGTAACGGTGCCGGCATCTTTGTAAAAAGCAGCAGGTCAGTAGGAGGTCAGCCCGTCCTGAAGTCCCAGTGACTGTGGCCGGGCCTGGCAGCATGCATGATGTAATGTCAGTCTGTGCTGTGCCCTACGACCTGTCTGGCCTATACTATATAAAAAGTAGTATATGCAGTATGATGCAGCCGGAGGGCACAGCACAGACATTGGTATAGAGTGATATACTGCTAAGCTGTGTGAGGTACCTGCTATATATATAGCACCCAGGGCAGTGGGTACAGCTCAGTGTCCTCTGAACTGGCTAGCCCATACTACACAATGTGGGCATACTGGGAGTTATAATTTTGCCACAGCTGGAGGCACCCTGGTTAAGAATCAACGAGAGAGTGCCTAAAAACCTCCATCTCATTGTTTCTCAACCAGGGTGCCTCCAGCTGTTGCAAAACTACACCTCCCAGCATGCCTTTGGCAATGTAGACATGGTGGGAGTTGTAGTTTTGCCATAGCTAGAGCTGATTAAAGGATAAGTTTCATGCTCAAAAACATTTCCCCTATCCGAAGTTTTAGATTGCGGGAGGTCCAACCACTGGTGCCCCCTGCGATCACTTGTTTGGAGCCCCCATGCACTAGCACAAGTGCGCGGCTCTCCCATAGAACTATATGGAGGGGGCGTGGCGGCCTCCGCTTCGGGCGAAGATCGTGATGCGCTCCTGTGCTAGTGCACGGGGGCTCCAAACAGGAGATCGCAGGGGGCCCCAGCAGTCGGACCCCCCCCCCCCCCACTCGCGATCTAAAGCTTAAGGGGAAAGATTTTGAGCATGAGACTTTTCCTTTAAAAGACAATGAGATGTGCCTATTTACCTCCATCTTATTATTTCTCAACCAGGGTGCCTCCAGCTGTTGCAAAACTATGTATCTATCTCATATGTATCTATCCATCTCTCTTATATCGATCTCTATCTCATATCTATCTCCTATCTATCTCCTATCTATCTATCTATCAATCATCTCCTATCTATCTATCTATCTCCTATCTATCTATCTATCTCCTATCTATCTATCTATCTATCTATCATCTCATATCTATCTATCTATCTTATATCTATCTATCTATCTATCTCATATCTATCTCATATCCATCTATCTATCTCATATCTATCTCATATCTATCTATCTATCTATCTCATATCTATCTCATATCTATCTATCTATCTATCTCATATCTATCTATCTATCTATCTCATATCTATCTATCTCATATCTATCTATCTCATATCTATCTATCTATCTATCTCATATCTATCTATCTCCTATCTATCTATCTATCTATCATCTCATATATATCTATCTATCTATCATCTCATATATATCTATCTATCTCCTATCTATCTCCTATCTATCTATCTATCTATCATCTCATATCTATCTATCTATCTCATATCTATCTCAAATCTATCTATCTATCTATCTCATATCTATCTATCTCCTATCTATCTATCTATCTATCTATCTATCTATCTCCTATCTATCTATCTATCTATCTATCTATCTATCTATCTATCTATCATATCATATCTATCTATCTATCTATCTCATATCTATCTATATATCTATCTCATATCTATCTATCTCATATCTATCTATCTCATATCTGTCTCATATCTATCTATCTCATATCTATCTATCTATCCATTATCTATCTCATATCTATCTATCTCATATCTATCTATCTATCTATCTATCTATCTATCTCATATCTATCTACCTATCTATCTATCTATCTATCTCATATCTATCTATCTATCTATCATCTCATATCTATCTATCTTTCTATCTATCTCCTATCTATCTATAATCTCCTATCTATCTCATATCTATCTATCTCATATCTATCTATCTATCTCATATCTATCTATCTCATATCTATCTCATATCTATCTATCTATCTCATATCGATCTCTCCATCTCATATCTATCTATCTCATTTCTATCTATCTATCTATCTCATATCTATGTATCTACCATCTCTCTCTCATATCTATCTATCTATCTATCTGTCTATCATATCTCTCTCATATCTATCTCATATCTATCTATCTCATATCTATCTATCTCATATCTTTTTATATTCTATCTATCTATATCTATCTATTTCTCTCTTATCTATCTATTTATCTATCTATCTATCTCATATCTATCTATCTCATATCTATCTCATATATATCTATATTCTATCTATATCTATCTATCTCATATCTATCTATTTATCTATCTCATATCTATCTCATATCTATCTATCTATCTATCTCATATCTATCTATCTCATATCTATCTATATCTATCTATCTCATATCTATCTATTTATCTATCTCATATCTATCTATCTCATATCTATCTATCTATCTATATCATATCAATCTCCTATCTATCTATCTATCTAGTCCAAATAAAAGCAGCACCTCCAGACAATACTTCAGACTTGTAGATGGTGCAAGCACTTAGGGGGAGATTTATTAAAACCTGTGCAGAGGAAAAATTGCCCAGTTGCCCATAGCAACCAATCAGATCGCTCCTTTCATTTTTCACCAACGTTTCGGTGATCTCTCATCATCACCATTTTCAAGACTTGAAAATGGCGATGAGAGATCACCGAAACATTGTCTACTGCATCATGGAAGAAAACACTGCTAGTTTGATTCACGGATATTGGTGTGCTGCATATATTTACTTTAGCTATCTATCTGTCTATCTATCTCTCTCATATCTATCTATCTCATATCTTTTTATATTCTATCTATCTATATCTATCTATCTCTCTCTTATCTATCTATTTATCTATCTATCTATCTATCTCATATCTATCTATCTCATATCTATCTCATATATATCTATATTCTATCTATATCTATCTATCTATCTCATATCTATCTCATATCTATCTATCTATCTCATATCTATCTCATATCTATCTATATCTATCTATCTCATATCTATCTATTTATCTATCTATCTATCTCATATCTATCTATCTATATCATATCAATCTCCTATCTATCTATCTATCTATCTATCTATCTAGTCCAAATAAAAGCAGCACCTCCAGACAATACTTCAGACTTGTAGATGGTGCAAGCACTTAGGGGGAGATTTATTAAAACCTGTGCAAAGGAAAAATTGCCCAGTTGCCCATAGCAACCAATCAGATCGCTCCTTTCATTTTTCACCAACGTTTCGGTGATCTCTCATCATCACCATTTTCAAGACTTGAAAATGGCGTTGAGAGATCACCGAAACATTGTCTACTGCATCATGGAAGAAAACACTGCTAGTTTGATTCACGGATATTGGTGTGCTGCATATATTTACTTTATCTATCTATCTGTCTATCTATCTCTTTCATATCTATCTGTCTATCTATCTATCTCATATCTCTCTCATATCTATCTCATATCTATCTGTCTATCTATCTATCTCATATCTATCTAGACAAAGAATAAGTCAGCCAGCACTTTAGTTGATACCAAACTATTATATGGACCTGGCCTACAGGTGCACGCTACTAGGCTAGATATACAGCAACAGAAGAATGCAGCAGCACACTGCCAGCACAAAGATATAGGTGCAACATGAATATGCAGTTAAAACATGAAGAGCTATACAGCTATGGTGTAATAGATGCAAATGTGAAACTATGAAATAGTGAGGCACTTAGCTCGCAAATTTGTCTCCGCCGGCGGTCAAATAGCTTGGACCGTCCCACCGCGATAAGGTGGCCTCCTTGGGATGGACCCTACACTGTGAATATGCCTCTGTGTGAACAGTTCAGTAAGCATGGCAGGGTCTGGAACATCCAAGACACCTTATATACACACTTGATAGAGGTGGGTGGGGTGCCAAGGAGGCCACCTTATCGCGGTGTGACGGTCCAAGCTATTTGACCGCCGGCGGAGACAAATTTGCGAGATAAGTGCCTCACTATTTCATAGTTTCACATTTGCATCTATTACACCATAGCTGTATAGCTCTTCATGTTTTAACTGCATATTCATGTTGCACCTTTATCTTTGTGCTGGCAGTGTGCTGCTGCATTCTTCTGTTGCTGTATATCTAGCCTAGTAGCATGCACCTGTAGGCCAGGTCCATATAATAGTTTGGTATCAACTAAAGTGCTGGCTGACTTATTCTTTGTCTGTATTGCACATACGGGGGAGTGGCTACCTCCATGTTGGCCTTGCACCCCACCCACCTCTATCAGGTGTGTATATAAGGTGTCTTGGATGTTCCAGACCCTGCCATGCTTACTGAACTGTTCATACAGAGGCATATTCACAGTGTAGGGTCCGTCCCAAGGAGGCCACCTTATCGCGGTGGGACGGTCCAAGCTATTTGACCGCCGGCGGAGACAAATTTGCGAGCTAAGTATCTCACTATTTCATAGTTTCACATTTGCATCTATTACACCATAGCTGTATAGCTCTTCATGTTTTAACTGCATATTCATGTTGCAACTATATCTTTGTGCTGGCAGTGTGCTGCTACATTCTTCTGTTGCTGTATATCTATCTATCTATCTCATATCTATCTGTCTATCTATCTCATATCTATCTGTCTATCTAGAAAAATAAAGCCAGTGCAGTACTCCATAAAGTGAAAAACGGGGTGATTTATTCCATCAAAAAAACGTTACCTAATGGGGGCATTACCTACCTGATGAAACTACCTACTGGGGGCATTACCTATCTGGGTGCACTACCTACTGGGGGCATTACCTTCTACATGCTTACTGGGGGCAATAAATACGACCTACCTGGAGGCATCAACTACTACCTACTGGGGATATTACCTACCTGGAGGCATCACCTACTAGGTACATTATCGATCTGCTTGGGTATCCTATCTTATAGGGGTATTCCCTACCTACCCACTGTGGGCTTTACCTGTGTGATGGGGAAACAATGTAAAGGGACCTGTCTACCCCCTTGAGTGACCAACTGCCTAAAGGAGGGGGGGCTACCTACTCTTCCCCCCAACCCACTTTTCTACCCACTATACTGAGCGCTATAAGCGCTGGAAAAGTGCAGAGTCTTAAATGTTTGTTTGGCAGGTTCTGTGGAGTTGTGGCTGGAAGAAATAGTCATGACGGTCTGGGCCGGATGGATAAGAAAAGGAAATTGACTGACACCGATCAGAGAAGACGTCACCTGATGTAACTTTATGTAATCTCTTATATGGTCTGTAGAGCCTGTGTAGAGCTGAGGCACTAACTTCTGTGTAAAGTGGTTTATTCAGTATTTGTATGGTAATATTATCCTGTTACTATGTGGAGGTAATGTGTAGTCATAGTGTGGTACAATTATTTGAACCTTGTATAGAGCTGTTGTTGGTTATACTGGTCTGTGGTCTATGGTCTATTTATCAACTGCTGGTTTGGTGTATGTTGAGTAACTTATACAAAGTAAGAGATTATTATTATTATTATTATTATTGTCTTCTATTCTTTAAAGTAAACATTTTTGGATTATTCTTAGTTCTGACCCAGTTGCATGGAATAATGGTCTACTGTAGTGTTTTCCAACCAGGGTGCCTCCAGCTGTTGCAAAACTACATTTTCCAGCATGCCCAAGCAGCCAAAAGCTGTCTGGACATGCTGAGACTTGTAGTTTTGCAACTGCTGGAGGCACCCTGGTTGGGAAAAGCTGGTCTACAATAAAGCTATTGAAGTGCAAAGTTCATATTCGTATTTATGTATGTGTTTTAAAATGAATGCTTTCCCCTTTTATGAACAAGTATATAATTACGATATGCCATGAGCTTGAAAAATTACGCAATATGGGGCTGGTATGCAACTTTTTCCAGGGCTGGTTTTTATCCCCAGTCCGGCCCTGCCCGTGGCTGTTGGTTTTATACCGTTTGGGGACAGCCAAGGAGGCGTCAGCAGACAACACAGGTAAGTGTGTGCTTGTGTGTGTGTGTGTGTGTGTGTGTGTGTTTCCTATGCAGATCCTAAACCCAGTATCAAATGCAAGTAGGAGGAGTAAGAAGGGTTCCTGCCAAAGCCAGGTTATGGATTGCATTTAAAAATGGTCCATCAGAGTGAAATGGACTCCCATCTTCCTGCTTAGCAATAATGATATGGGTTTAGGGTCTGCTGTGTGTACTGGTGGGTGACTGCCACCCAGCCAGAGTGTGTATGGGAGGCTGCCAGCCAGCCTCCCTTCCTACAAGTAGTGATGGTGCATGTGAAGGGGACAGCGTTGGTTCCTCCCCTTTCACAGTTATCACTTCTCATTCTTCCTTTTGGCTGGTATCAAATGTGGTGTCTGTTTATATCAGTTTAATATCTGATATGTCCCCTATCTGGTAGCATATATTAAGTGCACCACCAGGGTTCAGTGTTGGAAAGAAAGATTACCTGTTTATCTGCTGCAGCTGCTTGCTGGCTAGTCCAGTGGGCCCCTACTGCAGGCAAAAGACAATAGGTGGTGCCGCTTGTGTCTGGCCCCTGTTGGAGCGACCAGGCACAGGACTGCTGCTGCTGAATGTCCTCTTTAATTGAATAAGCTCAGCAACCAGCACACCTGTGCAGGTTGGACATGACATGATAGATAGCTGTCTTTCAGGTAGTGGGTGCTGAATCTTGTTAATTGACCATGCATTGGTACTGTGGTATTGGAATAATAAAAACAAATGTTGCCAGCCAACCATCCATTGCAATAATGGATAGGACATCAGCTATGAGGCATTTGTTTGTACAAACTGCTGCTCACAACTAATGTTGTAATATAGTGTCTCCATCTGCTGGTGGTATTGAATAAGCAATAGTGCAATGATAGGGTCTGAAAAAGAAGAAAAATAAGAAGCAGCAGCATAGGAAAAAAGGAAGAAAGAAGGAAAACATGGAGAGAAGAAAAGAAGAAGGTTAAAAAAAAGGTGAAAACATGTTTAAAAAAGCATTTCCATCTCTCTCTCTCTATATATGTATATATATATATATTTAAAAGAAAAAAAAATTATATATATATATATATATATATATATATACATATAGAGAGAGAGAAAGAGATAAATAAATAGATAGATAGATAGATAGATACACATAGATACACATAGATACATACATACATACATACATATGTGTGTATTGTTGGAGTTGCAAACATGGGTGCACTTGACAAACTCAGTGCGGCAATTCCCCATTGAAAGATTGTTGCATCCAGGACCCTTAGCACTGTGTTATGCTACTCAATACCACTGGCATGGCCTGGTGTAAACAACATCTGATCTTTGTTGTGTATGTAACCATGGAGATTGTGATGTCACCTAGGCCCACCAAAGAACAGCCTTGTCAGAAGCAGCACTGCCATGAGCAGAATCAGCAGCACCATAGGTTTTCAAATAAGCTGGATTTAACCAAGACAAGTGAGTCCAATAGGATGCAGGTATGTCCTCTATCCTTACAGCTTCCCGTGGCTGTTGGTTTTATACCGTTTGGGGACAGCCAAGGAGGCGTCAGCAGGCAACACAGGTAAGTGTGTGCTTGTGTGTGTGTGTGTGTGTTTCCTATGCAGATCCTAAACCCAGTATCAAATGCAAGTAGGAGGAGTAAGAACTGTTCCTGCCAAAGCCAGGTTATGGATTGCATTTAAAAATGGTCCATCAGAGTGAAATGGACTCCCATCTTCCTGCTTAGCAATAATGATATGGGTTTAGGGCCTGCTGTGTGTACTGGTGGGTGACTGCCACCCAGCCAGAGTGTGTATGGGAGGCTGCCAGCCAGCCTCCCTTCCTACAAGTAGTGATGGTGCATGTGAAGGGGACAGCGTTGGTTCCTCCCCTTTCACAGTTATTACTTCTCATCTTTCCTTTTGGCTGGTATCAAATGTGGTGTCTGTTTATATCAGTTTAATATCTGATATGTCCCCTATGTGGTAGCATAGATTAAGTGCACCACCAGGGTTCAGTGTTAGAAAGATTACCTGTTTATTTGCTGCAGCTGCTTGCTGGCTAGTCCAGTGGGCCCCTACTGCAGGCAAAAGACAATAGGTGGTGCCGCTTGTGTCTGGCCCCTGTTGGAGCGACCAGGCACAGGACTGCTGCTGCTGAATGTCCTCTTTAATTGAATAAGCTCAGCAACCAGCACACCTGTGCAGGTTGGACATGACATGATAGGTAGCTGTCTTTCAGGTAGTGGGTGCTGAATCTTGTTAATTGACATGGGGGTGTCATTGCTGTTGATTGACCATGCATTGGTACTGTGGTATTGGAATAATAAAAACAAATGTTGCCAGCCAACCATCCATTGCAATAATGGATAGGACATCAGCTATGAGGCATTTGTTTGTACAAACTGCTGCTCACAACTAATGTTGTAATATAGTGTCTCCATCTGCTGGTGGTATTGAATAAGCAATAGTGCAATGATAGGGTCTGAAAAAGAAGAAAAATAAGAAGCAGCAGCATAGGAAAAAAGGAGGAAAACATGGAGAGAAGAAAAAAAGAAGGTTAAAAAAAAAGGTGAAAACATGTTTAAAAAAGTATTTCCATCTCTCTTTCTCTCTATATATGTATGTATATATATATATATATATATATATATATATATATATATAAAAGAAAAAAAAATTATATATATATATATATATATATATATATATACATAAAGAGAGAGTGAAAGAGAAAGATAGATATAGATAGATATAGATAGATACACATAGATACACATAGATACACATAGATACATAGATACATACATACATACATACATACATACATACATACATACATACATACATACATATGTGTGTATTGTTGGAGTTGCAAACATGGGTGCACTTGACAAACTCAGTGCGGCTATTCCCCATTGAAAGATTGTTGCATCCAGGACCCTTAGCACTGTGATATGCTACTCAATACCACTGGCATGGCCAGGTGTAAACAACATCTGACCTTTGTTGTGTATGTAACCATGGAGATTGTGATGTCACCTAGGCCCACCAAAGAACAGCCTTGTCAGAAGCAGCACTGCCATGAGCAGAAGCAGCAGATCCATAGGTTTTCAAATAAGCTGGATTTAACCAAGACAAGTGAGTCCAATAGGATGCAGGTATGTCCTCTATCCTTACAGCTTCCCGTGGCTGTTGGTTTTATACCGTTTGGGGACAGCCAAGGAGGCGTCAGCAGGCAACACAGGTAAGTGTGTGCTTGTGTGTGTGTGTGTGTGTTTCCTATGCAGATCCTAAACCCAGTATCAAATGCAAGTAGGAGGAGTAAGAAGGGTTCCTGCCAAAGCCAGGTTATGGATTGCATTTAAAAATGGTCCATCAGAGTGAAATGGACTCCCATCTTCCTGCTTAGCAATAATGATATGGGTTTAGGGTCTGCTGTGTGTACTGGTGGGTGACTGCCACCCAGCCAGAGTGTGTATGGGAGGCTGCCAGCCAGCCTCCCTTCCTACAAGTAGTGATGGTGCATGTGAAGGGGACAGCGTTGGTTCCTCCCCTTTCACAGTTATCACTTCTCATTCTTCCTTTTGGCTGGTATCAAATGTGGTGTCTGTTTATATCAGTTTAATATCTGATATGTCCCCTATCTGGTAGCATATATTAAGTGCACCACCAGGGTTCAGTGTTGGAAAGAAAGATTACCTGTTTATTTGCTGCAGCTGCTTGCTGGCTAGTCCAGTGGGCCCCTACTGCAGGCAAAAGACAATAGGTGGTGCTGCTTGTGTCTGGCCCCTGTTGGAGCGACCAGGCACAGGACTGCTGCTGCTGAATGTCCTCTTTAATTGAATAAGCTCAGCAACCAGCACACCTGTGCAGGTTGGACATGACATGATAGGTAGCTGTCTTTCAGGTAGTGGGTGCTGAATCTTGTTAATTGACCATGCATTGGTACTGTGGTATTGGAATAATTAAAACAAATGTTGCCAGCCAGCCATCCATCCATTGCAATAATGGATAGGACATCAGCTATGAGGCATTTGTTTGTACAAACTGCTGCTCACAACTAATGTTGTAATATAGTGTCTCCATCTGCTGGTGGTATTGAATAAGCAATAGTGCAATGATAGGGTCTGAAAAAGAAGAAAAATAAGAAGCAGCAGCATAGAAAAAAAGGAGGAAAGAAGGAAAACATGGAGAGAAGAAAAAAAGAAGGTAAAAAAAAGGTGAAAACATGTTTAAAAAAGTATTTCCATCTCTCTCTCTCTCTATATATGTATATATATATATATATATATATATATATATATATATATATATATATATTTAAAAGAAAAAAAAATTATATATATATATATATATATACATATAGAGACAGAGAAAGAGATAGATAGATAGATAGATAGATAGATACACATACATACATACATACATACATACATACATACATACATACATATATATGTGTGTATTGTTGGAGTTGCAAACATGGGTGCACTTGACAAACTCAGTGCGGCTATTCCCCATTGAAAGATTGTTGCATCCAGGACCCTTAGCACTGTGATATGCTACTCAATACCACTGGCATGGCCAGGTGTAAACAACATCTGACCTTTGTTGTGTATGTAACCATGGAGATTGTGATGTCACCTAGGCCCACCAAAGAACAGCCTTGTCAGAAGCAGCACTTCCATGATCAGAAGCAGCAGCACCATAAGTTTTCAAATAAGCTGGATTTAACCAAGACAAGTGAGTCCAATAGGATGCAGGTATGTCCTCTATCCTTACAGCTTCCCGTGGCTGTTGGTTTTATACCGTTTGGGGACAGCCAAGGAGGCGTCAGCAGACAACACAAGTAAGTGTGTGCTTGTGTGTGTGTGTGTGTGTGTTTCCTATGCAGATCCTAAACCCAGTATCAAATGCAAGTAGGAGGAGTAAGAAGGGTTCCTGCCAAAGCCAGGTTATGGATTGCATTTAAAAATGGTCCATCAGAGTGAAATGGACTCCCATCTTCCTGCTTAGCAATAATGATATGGGTTTAGGGCCTGCTGTGTGTACTGGTGGGTGACTGCCACCCTGCCAGAGTGTGTATGGGAGGCTGCCAGCCAGCCTACCTTCCTACAAGTAGTGATGGTGCATGTGAAGGGGACAGCGTTGGTTCCTCCCCTTTCACAGTTATCACTTCTCATTCTTCCTTTTGGCTGGTATCAAATGTGGTGTCTGTTTATATCAGTTTAATATCTGATATGTCCCCTATCTGGTAGCATATATTAAATGCACCACCAGGGTTCAGTGTTGGAAAGAAAGATTACCTGTTTATTTGCTGCAGCTGCTTGCTGGCTAGTCCAGTGGGCCCCTACTGCAGGCAAAAGACAATAGGTGGTGCCGCTTGTGTCTGGCCCCTGTTGGAGCGACCAGGCACAGGACTGCTGCTGCTGAATGTCCTCTTTAATTGAATAAGCTCAGCAACCAGCACACCTGTGCAGGTTGGACATGACATGATAGGTAGCTGTCTTTCAGGTAGTGGGTGCTGAATCTTGTTAATTGACATGGGGGTGTCATTGCTGTTGATTGACCATGCATTGGTACTGTGGTATTGGAATAATTAAAACAAATGTTGCCAGCCAGCCATCCATTGCAATAATGGATAGGACATCAGCTATGAGGCATTTGTTTGTACAAACTGCTGCTCACGACTAATGTTGTAATATAGTGTCTCCATCTGCTGGTGGTATTGAATAAGCAATAGTGCAATGATAGGGTCTGAAAAAGGAGTAAAATAAGAAGCAGCAGCATAGGAAAAAAGGAGGAAAGAAGGAAAACATGGAGAGAAGAAAAAAACAAGGTAAAAAAAAGGTGAAAACATGTTTAAAAAAGTATTTCCATCTCTCTCTCTCTCTCTATATATGTATATATATATATATATATATATATATATATATTTAAAAGAAAAAAAAATTATATATATATATATATATATATATATATATATACATATAGAGAGAGAGAAAGAGATAGATAGATAGATAGATAGATACACATACATACATACATACATACAACATACATACATACATATGTGTGTATTGTTGGAGTTGCAAACATGGGTGCACTTGACAAACTCAGTGCGGCTATTCCCCATTGAAAGATTGTTGCATCCAGGACCCTTAGCACTATGATATGCTACTCAATACCACTGGCATGGCCAGGTGTAAACAACATCTGACCTTTGTTGTGTATGTAACCATGGAGATTGTGATGTCACCTAGGCCCACCAAAGAACAGCCTTGTCAGAAGCAGCACTGCCATGATCAGAAGCAGCAGCACCATAAGTTTTCAAATAAGCTGGATTTAACCAAGACAAGTGAGTCCAATAGGATGCAGGTATGTCCTCTATCCTTACAGCTTCCCGTGGCTGTTGGTTTTATACCGTTTGGGGACAGCCAAGGAGGCGTCAGCAGGCAACACAGGTAAGTGTGTGCTTGTGTGTGTGTGTGTGTGTGTGTGTTTCCTATGCAGATCCTAAACCCAGTATCAAATGCAAGTAGGAGGAGTAAGAAGGGTTCCTGCCAAAGCCAGGTTATGGATTGCATTTAAAAATGGTCCATCAGAGTGAAATGGACTCCCATCTTCCTGCTTAGCAATAATGATATGGGTTTAGGGCCTGCTGTGTGTACTGGTGGGTGACTGCCACCCAGCCAGAGTGTGTATGGGAGGCTGCCAGCCAGCCTACCTTCCTACAAGTAGTGATGGTGCATGTGAAGGGGACAGCGTTGGTTCCTCCCCTTTCACAGTTATCACTTCTCATTCTTCCTTTTGGCTGGTATCAAATGTGGTGTCTGTTTATATCAGTTTAATATCTGATATGTCCCCTATCTGGTAGCATATATTAAATTCACCACCAGGGTTCAGTGTTGGAAAGAAAGATTACCTGTTTATTTGCTGCAGCTGCTTGCTGGCTAGTCCAGTGGGCCCCTACTGCAGGCAAAAGACAATAGGTGGTGCCGCTTGTGTCTGGCCCCTGTTGGAGCGACCAGGCACAGGACTGCTGCTGCTGAATGTCCTCTTTAATTGAATAAGCTCAGCAACCAGCACACCTGTGCAGGTTGGACATGACATGATAGGTAGCTGTCTTTCAGGTAGTGGGTGCTGAATCTTGTTAATTGACATGGGGGTGTCATTGCTGTTGATTGACCATGCATTGGTACTGTGGTATTGGAATAATTAAAACAAATGTTGCCAGCCAGCCATCCATTGCAATAATGGATAGGACATCAGCTATGAGGCATTTGTTTGTACAAACTGCTGCTCACGACTAATGTTGTAATATAGTGTCTCCATCTGCTGGTGGTATTGAATAAGCAATAGTGCAATGATAGGGTCTGAAAAAGGAGTAAAATAAGAAGCAGCAGCATAGGAAAAAAGGAGGAAAGAAGGAAAACATGGAGAGAAGAAAAAAACAAGGTAAAAAAAAGGTGAAAACATGTTTAAAAAAGTATTTCCATCTCTCTCTCTCTCTATATATGTATATATATATATATATATATATATTTAAAAGAAAAAAAAAATTATATATATATATATATATATACATATAGAGAGAGAGAAAGAGATAGATAGATAGATAGATAGATAGATACACATACATACATACATACAACATACATACATACATACATATGTGTGTATTGTTGGAGTTGCAAACATGGGTGCACTTGACAAACTCAGTGCGGCTATTCCCCATTGAAAGATTGTTGCATCCAGGACCCTTAGCACTGTGATATGCTACTCAATACCACTGGCATGGCCAGGTGTAAACAACATCTGACCTTTGTTGTGTATGTAACCATGGAGATTGTGATGTCACCTAGGCCCACCAAAGAACAGCCTTGTCAGAAGCAGCACTGCCATGATCAGAAGCAGCAGCACCATAAGTTTTCAAATAAGCTGGATTTAACCAAGACAAGTGAGTCCAATAGGATGCAGGTATGTCCTCTATCCTTACAGCTTCCCGTGGCTGTTGGTTTTATACCGTTTGGGGACAGCCAAGGAGGCGTCAGCAGGCAACACAGGTAAGTGTGTGCTTGTGTGTGTGTGTGTGTGTGTGTGTGTTTCCTATGCAGATCCTAAACCCAGTATCAAATGCAAGTAGGAGGAGTAAGAAGGGTTCCTGCCAAAGCCAGGTTATGGATTGCATTTAAAAATGGTCCATCAGAGTGAAATGGACTCCCATCTTCCTGCTTAGCAATAATGATATGGGTTTAGGGCCTGCTGTGTGTACTGGTGGGTGACTGCCACCCAGCCAGAGTGTGTATGGGAGGCTGCCAGCCAGCCTACCTTCCTACAAGTAGTGATGGTGCATGTGAAGGGGACAGCGTTGGTTCCTCCCCTTTCACAGTTATCACTTCTCATTCTTCCTTTTGGCTGGTATCAAATGTGGTGTCTGTTTATATCAGTTTACTATCTGATATGTCCCCTATCTGGTAGCATATATTAAGTGCACCACCAGGGTTCAGTGTTGGAAAGAAAGATTACCTGTTTATTTACTGCTGCAGCTGCTTGCTGGCTAGTCCAGTGGGCCCCTACTGCAGGCAAAAGACAATAGGTGGTGCCGCTTGTGTCTGGCCCCTGTTGGAGCGACCAGGCACAGGACTGCTGCTGCTGAATGTCCTCTTTAATTGAATAAGCTCAGCAACCAGCACATCTGTGCAGGTTGGACATGACATGATAGGTAGCTGTCTTTCAGGTAGTGGGTGCTGAATCTTGTTAATTGACATGGGGGTGTCATTGCTGTTGATTGACCATGCATTGGTACTGTGGTATTGGAATAATAAAAACAAATGTTGCCAGCCAACCATCCATTGCAATAATGGATAGGACATCAGCTATGAGGCATTTGTTTGTACAAACTGCTGCTCACAACTAATGTTGTAATATAGTGTCTCCATCTGCTGGTGGTATTGAATAAGCAATAGTGCAATGATAGGGTCTGAAAAAGAAGAAAAATAAGAAGCAGCAGCATAGAAAAAAAGGAGGAAAGAAGGAAAACATGGAGAGAAGAAAAAAAGAAGGTAAAAAAAAGGTGAAAACATGTTTAAAAAAGTATTTCCATCTCTCTCTCTCTCTATATATGTATATATATATATATATATATATATATATATTTAAAAGAAAAAAAAATAAATATATATATATATATATATATATACATATAGAGACAGAGAAAGAGATAGATAGATAGATAGATAGATAGATACACATACATACATACATACATACATACATACATACATACATATATATGTGTGTATTGTTGGAGTTGCAAACATGGGTGCACTTGACAAACTCAGTGCGGCTATTCCCCATTGAAAGATTGTTGCATCCAGGACCCTTAGCACTGTGATATGCTACTCAATACCACTGGCATGGCCAGGTGTAAACAACATCTGACCTTTGTTGTGTATGTAACCATGGAGATTGTGATGTCACCTAGGCCCACCAAAGAACAGCCTTGTCAGAAGCAGCACTGCCATGATCAGAAGCAGCAGCACCATAAGTTTTCAAATAAGCTGGATTTAACCAAGACAAGTGAGTCCAATAGGATGCAGGTATGTCCTCTATCCTTACAGCTTCCCGTGGCTGTTGGTTTTATACCGTTTGGGGACAGCCAAGGAGGCGTCAGCAGACAACACAAGTAAGTGTGTGCTTGTGTGTGTGTGTGTGTGTGTGTGTGTTTCCTATGCAGATCCTAAACCCAGTATCAAATGCAAGTAGGAGGAGTAAGAAGGGTTCCTGCCAAAGCCAGGTTATGGATTGCATTTAAAAATGGTCCATCAGAGTGAAATGGACTCCCATCTTCCTGCTTAGCAATAATGATATGGGTTTAGGGCCTGCTGTGTGTACTGGTGGGTGACTGCCACCCAGCCAGAGTGTGTATGGGAGGCTGCCAGCCAGCCTACCTTCCTACAAGTAGTGATGGTGCATGTGAAGGGGACAGCGTTGGTTCCTCCCCTTTCACAGTTATCACTTCTCATTCTTCCTTTTGGCTGGTATCAAATGTGGTGTCTGTTTATATCAGTTTAATATCTGATATGTCCCCTATCTGGTAGCATATATTAAATGCACCACCAGGGTTCAGTGTTGGAAAGAAAGATTACCTGTTTATTTGCTGCAGCTGCTTGCTGGCTAGTCCAGTGGGCCCCTACTGCAGGCAAAAGACAATAGGTGGTGCCGCTTGTGTCTGGCCCCTGTTGGAGCGACCAGGCACAGGACTGCTGCTGCTGAATGTCCTCTTTAATTGAATAAGCTCAGCAACCAGCACACCTGTGCAGGTTGGACATGACATGATAGGTAGCTGTCTTTCAGGTAGTGGGTGCTGAATCTTGTTAATTGACATGGGGGTGTCATTGCTGTTGATTGACCATGCATTGGTACTGTGGTATTGGAATAATTAAAACAAATGTTGCCAGCCAGCCATCCATTGCAATAATGGATAGGACATCAGCTATGAGGCATTTGTTTGTACAAACTGCTGCTCACGACTAATGTTGTAATATAGTGTCTCCATCTGCTGGTGGTATTGAATAAGCAATAGTGCAATGATAGGGTCTGAAAAAGGAGTAAAATAAGAAGCAGCAGCATAGGAAAAAAGGAGGAAAGAAGGAAAACATGGAGAGAAGAAAAAAACAAGGTAAAAAAAAGGTGAAAACATGTTTAAAAAAGTATTTCCATCTCTCTCTCTCTCTCTATATATGTATATATATATATATATATATATATATATATATATATATATTTAAAAGAAAAAAAAATTATATATATATATATATATATATATATATATATACATATAGAGAGAGAGAAAGAGATAGATAGATAGATAGATAGATACACATACATACATACATACATACATACAACATACATACATACATATGTGTGTATTGTTGGAGTTGCAAACATGGGTGCACTTGACAAACTCAGTGCGGCTATTCCCCATTGAAAGATTGTTGCATCCAGGACCCTTAGCACTATGATATGCTACTCAATACCACTGGCATGGCCAGGTGTAAACAACATCTGACCTTTGTTGTGTATGTAACCATGGAGATTGTGATGTCACCTAGGCCCACCAAAGAACAGCCTTGTCAGAAGCAGCACTGCCATGATCAGAAGCAGCAGCACCATAAGTTTTCAAATAAGCTGGATTTAACCAAGACAAGTGAGTCCAATAGGATGCAGGTATGTCCTCTATCCTTACAGCTTCCCGTGGCTGTTGGTTTTATACCGTTTGGGGACAGCCAAGGAGGCGTCAGCAGGCAACACAGGTAAGTGTGTGCTTGTGTGTGTGTGTGTGTGTGTGTGTGTGTGTGTGTGTTTCCTATGCAGATCCTAAACCCAGTATCAAATGCAAGTAGGAGGAGTAAGAAGGGTTCCTGCCAAAGCCAGGTTATGGATTGCATTTAAAAATGGTCCATCAGAGTGAAATGGACTCCCATCTTCCTGCTTAGCAATAATGATATGGGTTTAGGGCCTGCTGTGTGTACTGGTGGGTGACTGCCACCCAGCCAGAGTGTGTATGGGAGGCTGCCAGCCAGCCTACCTTCCTACAAGTAGTGATGGTGCATGTGAAGGGGACAGCGTTGGTTCCTCCCCTTTCACAGTTATCACTTCTCATTCTTCCTTTTGGCTGGTATCAAATGTGGTGTCTGTTTATATCAGTTTACTATCTGATATGTCCCCTATCTGGTAGCATATATTAAGTGCACCACCAGGGTTCAGTGTTGGAAAGAAAGATTACCTGTTTATTTGCTGCAGCTGCTTGCTGGCTAGTCCAGTGGGCCCCTACTGCAGGCAAAAGACAATAGGTGGTGCCGCTTGTGTCTGGCCCCTGTTGGAGCGACCAGGCACAGGACTGCTGCTGCTGAATGTCCTCTTTAATTGAATAAGCTCAGCAACCAGCACACCTGTGCAGGTTGGACATGACATGATAGGTAGCTGTCTTTCAGGTAGTGGGTGCTGAGTCTTGTTAATTGACATGGGGGTGTCATTGCTGTTGATTGACCATGCATTGGTACTGTGGTATTGGAATAATAAAAACAAATGTTGCCAGCCAACCATCCATTGCAATAATGGATAGGACATCAGCTATGAGGCATTTGTTTGTACAAACTGCTGCTCACAACTAATGTTGTAATATAGTGTCTCCATCTGCTGGTGGTATTGAATAAGCAATAGTGCAATGATAGGGTCTGAAAAAGAAGAAAAATAAGAAGCAGCAGCATAGGAAAAAAGGAGGAAAACATGGAGAGAAGAAAAAAAGAAGGTTAAAAAAAAAGGTGAAAACATGTTTAAAAAAGTATTTCCATCTCTCTTTCTCTCTATATATGTATGTATATATATATATATATATATATATATATATATAAAAGAAAAAAAAATTATATATATATATATATATATATATATATACATAAAGAGAGAGTGAAAGAGAAAGATAGATATAGATAGATATAGATAGATACACATAGATACATAGATACACATACACACATACATACATACATACATACATATGTGTGTATTGTTGGAGTTGCAAACATGGGTGCACTTGACAAACTCAGTGCGGCTATTCCCCATTGAAAGATTGTTGCATCCAGGACCCTTAGCACTGTGATATGCTACTCAATACCACTGGCATGGCCAGGTGTAAACAATATCTGACCTTTGTTGTGTATGTAACCATGGAGATTGTGATGTCACCTAGGCCCACCAAAGAACAGCCTTGTCAGAAGCAGCACTGCCATGAGCAGAAGCAGCAGATCCATAGGTTTTCAATTAAGCTGGATTTAACCAAGACAAGTGAGTCCAATAGGATGCAGGTATGTCCTCTATCCTTACAGCTTCCCGTGGCTGTTGGTTTTATACCGTTTGGGGACAGCCAAGGAGGCGTCAGCAGGCAACACAGGTAAGTGTGTGCTTGTGTGTGTGTGTGTGTGTGTGTTTCCTATGCAGATCCTAAACCCAGTATCAAATGCAAGTAGGAGGAGTAAGAAGGGTTCCTGCCAAAGCCAGGTTATGGATTGCATTTAAAAATGGTCCATCAGAGTGAAATGGACTCCCATCTTCCTGCTTAGCAATAATGATATGGGTTTAGGGTCTGCTGTGTGTACTGGTGGGTGACTGCCACCCAGCCAGAGTGTGTATGGGAGGCTGCCAGCCAGCCTCCCTTCCTACAAGTAGTGATGGTGCATGTGAAGGGGACAGCGTTGGTTCCTCCCCTTTCACAGTTATCACTTCTCATTCTTCCTTTTGGCTGGTATCAAATGTGGTGTCTGTTTATATCAGTTTAATATCTGATATGTCCCCTATCTGGTAGCATATATTAAGTGCACCACCAGGGTTCAGTGTTGGAAAGAAAGATTACCTGTTTATTTGCTGCAGCTGCTTGCTGGCTAGTCCAGTGGGCCCCTACTGCAGGCAAAAGACAATAGGTGGTGCTGCTTGTGTCTGGCCCCTGTTGGAGCGACCAGGCACAGGACTGCTGCTGCTGAATGTCCTCTTTAATTGAATAAGCTCAGCAACCAGCACACCTGTGCAGGTTGGACATGACATGATAGGTAGCTGTCTTTCAGGTAGTGGGTGCTGAATCTTGTTAATTGACCATGCATTGGTACTGTGGTATTGGAATAATTAAAACAAATGTTGCCAGCCAGCCAGCCATCCATTGCAATAATGGATAGGACATCAGCTATGAGGCATTTGTTTGTACAAACTGCTGCTCACAACTAATGTTGTAATATAGTGTCTCCATCTGCTGGTGGTATTGAATAAGCAATAGTGCAATGATAGGGTCTGAAAAAGAAGAAAAATAAGAAGCAGCAGCATAGAAAAAAAGGAGGAAAGAAGGAAGGTAAAAAAAAGGTGAAAACATGTTTAAAAAAGTATTTCCATCTCTCTCTCTCTCTATATATGTATATATATATATATATATATATATATATAAATATTTAAAAGAAAAAAAAATTATATATATATATATACATATAGAGACAGAGAAAGAGATAGATAGATAGATAGATAGATAGATAGATAGATAGATAGATAGATACACATACATACATACATACATACATACATACATACATACATACATATATATGTGTGTATTGTTGGAGTTGCAAACATGGGTGCACTTGACAA
>NW_026610689.1:40000-52500 GCF_029499605.1 Hyla sarda
GGTTTTATACCGTTTGGGGACAGCCAAGGAGGCGTCAGCAGGCAACACAGGTAAGTGTGTGCTTGTGTGTGTGTGTGTGTGTGTGTGTGTTTCCTATGCAGATCCTAAACCCAGTATCAAATGCAAGTAGGAGGAGTAAGAAGGGTTCCTGCCAAAGCCAGGTTATGGATTGCATTTAAAAATGGTCCATCAGAGTGAAATGGACTCCCATCTTCCTGCTTAGCAATAATGATATGGGTTTAGGGCCTGCTGTGTGTACTGGTGGGTGACTGCCACCCAGCCAGAGTGTGTATGGGAGGCTGCCAGCCAGCCTACCTTCCTACAAGTAGTGATGGTGCATGTGAAGGGGACAGCGTTGGTTCCTCCCCTTTCACAGTTATCACTTCTCATTCTTCCTTTTGGCTGGTATCAAATGTGGTGTCTGTTTATATCAGTTTACTATCTGATATGTCCCCTATCTGGTAGCATATATTAAGTGCACCACCAGGGTTCAGTGTTGGAAAGAAAGATTACCTGTTTATTTACTGCTGCAGCTGCTTGCTGGCTAGTCCAGTGGGCCCCTACTGCAGGCAAAAGACAATAGGTGGTGCCGCTTGTGTCTGGCCCCTGTTGGAGCGACCAGGCACAGGACTGCTGCTGCTGAATGTCCTCTTTAATTGAATAAGCTCAGCAACCAGCACACCTGTGCAGGTTGGACATGACATGATAGGTAGCTGTCTTTCAGGTAGTGGGTGCTGAATCTTGTTAATTGACATGGGGGTGTCATTGCTGTTGATTGACCATGCATTGGTACTGTGGTATTGGAATAATTAAAACAAATGTTGCCAGCCAACCATCCATTGCAATAATGGATAGGACATCAGCTATGAGGCATTTGTTTGTACAAACTGCTGCTCACAACTAATGTTGTAATATAGTGTCTCCATCTGCTGGTGGTATTGAATAAGCAATAGTGCAATGATAGGGTCTGAAAAATAAGAAGCAGCAGCATAGGAAAAAAGGAGGAAAGAAGGAAAACATGGAGAGAAGAAAAAAAGAAGGTTAAAAAAAAAGGTGAAAACATGTTTAAAAAAGTATTTCCATCTCTCTCTCTCTCTATAAAATATATATATATATATATATATATATATATATATATACATATAGAAAGAGAGAAAGAGTTAGATAGATAGATAGATAGATAGATACATACATACATACATACATACATACATACATACATACATATGTGTGTATTGTTGGAGTTGCAAACATGGGTGCACTTGACAAACTCAGTGCGGCTATTCCCCATTGAAAGATTGTTGCATCCAGGACCCTTAGCACTGTGATATGCTACTCAATACCACTGGCATGGCCAGGTGTAAACAACATCTGACCTTTGTTGTGTATGTAACCATGGAGATTGTGATGTCACCTAGGCCCACCAAAGAACAGCCTTGTCAGAAGCAGCACTGCCATGAGCAGAAGCAGCAGATCCATAGGTTTTCAAATAAGCTGGATTTAACCAAGACAAGTGAGTCCAATAGGATGCAGGTATGTCCTCTATCCTTACAGCTTCCCGTGGCTGTTGGTTTTATACCGTTTGGGGACAGCCAAGGAGGCGTCAGCAGGCAACACAGGTAAGTGTGTGCTTGTGTGTGTGTGTGTGTGTGTGTTTCCTATGCAGATCCTAAACCCAGTATCAAATGCAAGTAGGAGGAGTAAGAAGGGTTCCTGCCAAAGCCAGGTTATGGATTGCATTTAAAAATGGTCCATCAGAGTGAAATGGACTCCCATCTTCCTGCTTAGCAATAATGATATGGGTTTAGGGCCTGCTGTGTGTACTGGTGGGTGACTGCCACCCAGCCAGAGTGTGTATGGGAGGCTGCCAGCCAGCCTACCTTCCTACAAGTAGTGATGGTGCATGTGAAGGGGACAGCGTTGGTTCCTCCCCTTTCACAGTTATCACTTCTCATTCTTCCTTTTGGCTGGTATCAAATGTGGTGTCTGTTTATATCAGTTTACTATCTGATATGTCCCCTATCTGGTAGCATATATTAAGTGCACCACCAGGGTTCAGTGTTGGAAAGAAAGATTACCTGTTTATTTACTGCTGCAGCTGCTTGCTGGCTAGTCCAGTGGGCCCCTACTGCAGGCAAAAGACAATAGGTGGTGCCGCTTGTGTCTGGCCCCTGTTGGAGCGACCAGGCACAGGACTGCTGCTGCTGAATGTCCTCTTTAATTGAATAAGCTCAGCAACCAGCACACCTGTGCAGGTTGGACATGACATGATAGGTAGCTGTCTTTCAGGTAGTGGGTGCTGAATCTTGTTAATTGACATGGGGGTGTCATTGCTGTTGATTGACCATGCATTGGTACTGTGGTATTGGAATAATTAAAACAAATGTTGCCAGCCAATCATCCATTGCAATAATGGATAGGACATCAGCTATGAGGCATTTGTTTGTACAAACTGCTGCTCACAACTAATGTTGTAATATAGTGTCTCCATCTGCTGGTGGTATTGAATAAGCAATAGTGCAATGATAGGGTCTGAAAAAGAAGAAAAATAAGAAGCAGCAGCATAGGAAAAAAGGAGGAAAGAAGGAAAACATGGAGAGAAGAAAAAAAGAAGGTTAAAAAAAAAGGTGAAAACATGTTTAAAAAAGTATTTCCATCTCTCTCTATAAATATATATATATATATATATATATATATATATATATATATATATATACATATAGAAAGAGAGAAAGAGAGAAAGAGATAGATAGATAGATAGATACATAGATAGATAGATAGATAGATAGATAGATACATACATACATACATACATACATACATACATACATAGATACATACATACATACATACATACATATGTGTGTATTGTTGGAGTTGCAAACATGGGTGCACTTGACAAACTCAGTGCGGCTATTCCCCATTGAAAGATTGTTGCATCCAGGACCCTTAGCACTGTGATATGCTACTCAATACCACTGGCATGGCCAGGTGTAAACAACATCTGACCTTTGTTGTGTATGTAACCATGGAGATTGTGATGTCACCTAGGCCCACCAAAGAACAGCCTTGTCAGAAGCAGCACTGCCATGAGCAGAAGCAGCAGATCCATAGGTTTTCAAATAAGCTGGATTTAACCAAGACAAGTGAGTCCAATAGGATGCAGGTATGTCCTCTATCCTTACAGCTTCCCGTGGCTGTTGGTTTTATACCGTTTGGGGACAGCCAAGGAGGCGTCAGCAGGCAACACAGGTAAGTGTGTGCTTGTGTGTGTGTGTGTGTGTGTGTTTCCTATGCAGATCCTAAACCCAGTATCAAATGCAAGTAGGAGGAGTAAGAAGGGTTCCTGCCAAAGCCAGGTTATGGATTGCATTTAAAAATGGTCCATCAGAGTGAAATGGACTCCCATCTTCCTGCTTAGCAATAATGATATGGGTTTAGGGTCTGCTGTGTGTACTGGTGGGTGACTGCCACCCAGCCAGAGTGTGTATGGGAGGCTGCCAGCCAGCCTCCCTTCCTACAAGTAGTGATGGTGCATGTGAAGGGGACAGCGTTGGTTCCTCCCCTTTCACAGTTATCACTTCTCATTCTTCCTTTTGGCTGGTATCAAATGTGGTGTCTGTTTATATCAGTTTAATATCTGATATGTCCCCTATCTGGTAGCATATATTAAATGCACCACCAGGGTTCAGTGTTGGAAAGAAAGATTACCTGTTTATTTGCTGCAGCTGCTTGCTGGCTAGTCCAGTGGGCCCCTACTGCAGGCAAAAGACAATAGGTGGTGCCGCTTGTGTCTGGCCCCTGTTGGAGCGACCAGGCACAGGACTGCTGCTGCTGAATGTCCTCTTTAATTGAATAAGCTCAGCAACCAGCACACCTGTGCAGGTTGGACATGACATGATAGGTAGCTGTCTTTCAGGTAGTGGGTGCTGAATCTTGTTAATTGACATGGGGGTGTCATTGCTGTTGATTGACCATGCATTGGTACTGTGGTATTGGAATAATTAAAACAAATGTTGCCAGCCAGCCATTCCTTGCAATAATGGATAGGACATCAGCTATGAGGCATTTGTTTGTACAAACTGCTGCTCACGACTAATGTTGTAATATAGTGTCTCCATCTGCTGGTGGTATTGAATAAGCAATAGTGCAATGATAGGGTCTGAAAAAGGAGTAAAATAAGAAGCAGCAGCATAGGAAAAAAGGAGGAAAGAAGGAAAACATGGAGAGAAGAAGAAAAGAAGGTATAAAAAAGGTGAAAACATGTTTAAAAAAGTATTTCCATCTCTCTCTCTCTATATATATGTATATATATATATATATATATATATATATATATATATATATAAATATATATATTTAAAAGAAAAAAAAATTATATATATATATATATATATATATACATATAGAGAGAGAGAAAGAGATAGATAGATAGATAGATAGATAGATAGATAGATAGACAGACAGACAGACAGACAGACAGACAGACAGACAGACAGACAGACAGACAGACAGACAGACAGACATACATACATACATACATACATATGTGTGTATTGTTGGAGTTGCAAACATGGGTGCACTTGACAAACTCAGTGCGGCTATTCCCCATTGAAAGATTGTTGCATCCAGGACCCTTAGCACTGTGATATGCTACTCAATACCACTGGCATGGCCAGGTGTAAACAACATCTGACCTTTGTTGTGTATGTAACCATGGAGATTGTGATGTCACCTAGGCCCACCAAAGAACAGCCTTGTCAGAAGCAGCACTGCCATGATCAGAAGCAGCAGCACCATAAGTTTTCAAATAAGCTGGATTTAACCAAGACAAGTGAGTCCAATAGGATGCAGGTATGTCCTCTATCCTTACAGCTTCCCGTGGCTGTTGGTTTTATACCGTTTGGGGACAGCCAAGGAGGCGTCAGCAGGCAACACAGGTAAGTGTGTGCTTGTGTGTGTGTGTGTGTGTGTGTGTTTCCTATGCAGATCCTAAACCCAGTATCAAATGCAAGTAGGAGGAGTAAGAAGGGTTCCTGCCAAAGCCAGGTTATGGATTGCATTTAAAAATGGTCCATCAGAGTGAAATGGACTCCCATCTTCCTGCTTAGCAATAATGATATGGGTTTAGGGCCTGCTGTGTGTACTGGTGGGTGACTGCCACCCAGCCAGAGTGTGTATGGGAGGCTGCCAGCCAGCCTACCTTCCTACAAGTAGTGATGGTGCATGTGAAGGGGACAGCGTTGGTTCCTCCCCTTTCACAGTTATCACTTCTCATTCTTCCTTTTGGCTGGTATCAAATGTGGTGTCTGTTTATATCAGTTTACTATCTGATATGTCCCCTATCTGGTAGCATATATTAAGTGCACCACCAGGGTTCAGTGTTGGAAAGAAAGATTACCTGTTTATTTACTGCTGCAGCTGCTTGCTGGCTAGTCCAGTGGGCCCCTACTGCAGGCAAAAGACAATAGGTGGTGCCGCTTGTGTCTGGCCCCTGTTGGAGCGACCAGGCACAGGACTGCTGCTGCTGAATGTCCTCTTTAATTGAATAAGCTCAGCAACCAGCACACCTGTGCAGGTTGGACATGACATGATAGGTAGCTGTCTTTCAGGTAGTGGGTGCTGAATCTTGTTAATTGACATGGGGGTGTCATTGCTGTTGATTGACCATGCATTGGTACTGTGGTATTGGAATAATTAAAACAAATGTTGCCAGCCAACCATCCATTGCAATAATGGATAGGACATCAGCTATGAGGCATTTGTTTGTACAAACTGCTGCTCACAACTAATGTTGTAATATAGTGTCTCCATCTGCTGGTGGTATTGAATAAGCAATAGTGCAATGATAGGGTCTGAAAAATAAGAAGCAGCAGCATAGGAAAAAAGGAGGAAAGAAGGAAAACATGGAGAGAAGAAAAAAAGAAGGTTAAAAAAAAAGGTGAAAACATGTTTAAAAAAGTATTTCCATCTCTCTCTCTCTCTATAAATATATATATATATATATATATATATATATATATATATATATACATATAGAAAGAGAGAAAGAGTTAGATAGATAGATAGATAGATACATACATACATACATACATACATACATACATACATACATATGTGTGTATTGTTGGAGTTGCAAACATGGGTGCACTTGACAAACTCAGTGCGGCTATTCCCCATTGAAAGATTGTTGCATCCAGGACCCTTAGCACTGTGATATGCTACTCAATACCACTGGCATGGCCAGGTGTAAACAACATCTGACCTTTGTTGTGTATGTAACCATGGAGATTGTGATGTCACCTAGGCCCACCAAAGAACAGCCTTGTCAGAAGCAGCACTGCCATGAGCAGAAGCAGCAGATCCATAGGTTTTCAAATAAGCTGGATTTAACCAAGACAAGTGAGTCCAATAGGATGCAGGTATGTCCTCTATCCTTACAGCTTCCCGTGGCTGTTGGTTTTATACCGTTTGGGGACAGCCAAGGAGGCGTCAGCAGGCAACACAGGTAAGTGTGTGCTTGTGTGTGTGTGTGTGTGTGTGTTTCCTATGCAGATCCTAAACCCAGTATCAAATGCAAGTAGGAGGAGTAAGAAGGGTTCCTGCCAAAGCCAGGTTATGGATTGCATTTAAAAATGGTCCATCAGAGTGAAATGGACTCCCATCTTCCTGCTTAGCAATAATGATATGGGTTTAGGGCCTGCTGTGTGTACTGGTGGGTGACTGCCACCCAGCCAGAGTGTGTATGGGAGGCTGCCAGCCAGCCTACCTTCCTACAAGTAGTGATGGTGCATGTGAAGGGGACAGCGTTGGTTCCTCCCCTTTCACAGTTATCACTTCTCATTCTTCCTTTTGGCTGGTATCAAATGTGGTGTCTGTTTATATCAGTTTACTATCTGATATGTCCCCTATCTGGTAGCATATATTAAGTGCACCACCAGGGTTCAGTGTTGGAAAGAAAGATTACCTGTTTATTTACTGCTGCAGCTGCTTGCTGGCTAGTCCAGTGGGCCCCTACTGCAGGCAAAAGACAATAGGTGGTGCCGCTTGTGTCTGGCCCCTGTTGGAGCGACCAGGCACAGGACTGCTGCTGCTGAATGTCCTCTTTAATTGAATAAGCTCAGCAACCAGCACACCTGTGCAGGTTGGACATGACATGATAGGTAGCTGTCTTTCAGGTAGTGGGTGCTGAATCTTGTTAATTGACATGGGGGTGTCATTGCTGTTGATTGACCATGCATTGGTACTGTGGTATTGGAATAATTAAAACAAATGTTGCCAGCCAATCATCCATTGCAATAATGGATAGGACATCAGCTATGAGGCATTTGTTTGTACAAACTGCTGCTCACAACTAATGTTGTAATATAGTGTCTCCATCTGCTGGTGGTATTGAATAAGCAATAGTGCAATGATAGGGTCTGAAAAAGAAGAAAAATAAGAAGCAGCAGCATAGGAAAAAAGGAGGAAAGAAGGAAAACATGGAGAGAAGAAAAAAAGAAGGTTAAAAAAAAAGGTGAAAACATGTTTAAAAAAGTATTTCCATCTCTCTCTATAAATATATATATATATATATATATATATATATATATATACATATAGAAAGAGAGAAAGAGATAGATAGATAGATAGATACATAGATACATAGATACATAGATAGATAGATAGATAGATAGATAGATAGATACATACATACATACATACATATGTGTGTATTGTTGGAGTTGCAAACATGGGTGCACTTGACAAACTCAGTGCGGCTATTCCCCATTGAAAGATTGTTGCATCCAGGACCCTTAGCACTGTGATATGCTACTCAATACCACTGGCATGGCCAGGTGTAAACAACATCTGACCTTTGTTGTGTATGTAACCATGGAGATTGTGATGTCACCTAGGCCCACCAAAGAACAGCCTTGTCAGAAGCAGCACTGCCATGAGCAGAAGCAGCAGATCCATAGGTTTTCAAATAAGCTGGATTTAACCAAGACAAGTGAGTCCAATAGGATGCAGGTATGTCCTCTATCCTTACAGCTTCCCGTGGCTGTTGGTTTTATACCGTTTGGGGACAGCCAAGGAGGCGTCAGCAGGCAACACAGGTAAGTGTGTGCTTGTGTGTGTGTGTGTGTGTGTGTGTGTGTTTCCTATGCAGATCCTAAACCCAGTATCAAATGCAAGTAGGAGGAGTAAGAAGGGTTCCTGCCAAAGCCAGGTTATGGATTGCATTTAAAAATGGTCCATCAGAGTGAAATGGACTCCCATCTTCCTGCTTAGCAATAATGATATGGGTTTAGGGTCTGCTGTGTGTACTGGTGGGTGACTGCCACCCAGCCAGAGTGTGTATGGGAGGCTGCCAGCCAGCCTCCCTTCCTACAAGTAGTGATGGTGCATGTGAAGGGGACAGCGTTGGTTCCTCCCCTTTCACAGTTATCACTTCTCATTCTTCCTTTTGGCTGGTATCAAATGTGGTGTCTGTTTATATCAGTTTAATATCTGATATGTCCCCTATCTGGTAGCATATATTAAATGCACCACCAGGGTTCAGTGTTGGAAAGAAAGATTACCTGTTTATTTGCTGCAGCTGCTTGCTGGCTAGTCCAGTGGGCCCCTACTGCAGGCAAAAGACAATAGGTGGTGCCGCTTGTGTCTGGCCCCTGTTGGAGCGACCAGGCACAGGACTGCTGCTGCTGAATGTCCTCTTTAATTGAATAAGCTCAGCAACCAGCACACCTGTGCAGGTTGGACATGACATGATAGGTAGCTGTCTTTCAGGTAGTGGGTGCTGAATCTTGTTAATTGACATGGGGGTGTCATTGCTGTTTATTGACCATGCATTGGTACTGTGGTATTGGAATAATTAAAACAAATGTTGCCAGCCAGCCATTCCTTGCAATAATGGATAGGACATCAGCTATGAGGCATTTGTTTGTACAAACTGCTGCTCACGACTAATGTTGTAATATAGTGTCTCCATCTGCTGGTGGTATTGAATAAGCAATAGTGCAATGATAGGGTCTGAAAAAGGAGTAAAATAAGAAGCAGCAGCATAGGAAAAAAGGAGGAAAGAAGGAAAACATGGAGAGAAGAAGAAAAGAAGGTATAAAAAAGGTGAAAACATGTTTAAAAAAGTATTTCCATCTCTCTCTATATATGTATATATATATATATATATATATATATATTTAAAAGAAAAAAAATTATATATATATATATATATATATATATATACATATAGAGAGAGAGAGAAAGAGATAGATAGATAGATAGATACACATACATACATACATACATACATACATACAACATACATACATACATACATATGTGTGTATTGTTGGAGTTGCAAACATGGGTGCACTTGACAAACTCAGTGCGGCTATTCCCCATTGAAAGATTGTTGCATCCAGGACCCTTAGCACTGTGATATGCTACTCAATACCACTGGCATGGCCAGGTGTAAACAACATCTGACCTTTGTTGTGTATGTAACCATGGAGATTGTGATGTCACCTAGGCCCACCAAAGAACAGCCTTGTCAGAAGCAGCACTGCCATGATCAGAAGCAGCAGCACCATAAGTTTTCAAATAAGCTGGATTTAACCAAGACAAGTGAGTCCAATAGGATGCAGGTATGTCCTCTATCCTTACAGCTTCCCGTGGCTGTTGGTTTTATACCGTTTGGGGACAGCCAAGGAGGCGTCAGCAGGCAACACAGGTAAGTGTGTGCTTGTGTGTGTGTGTGTGTGTGTGTGTGTGTGTGTTTCCTATGCAGATCCTAAACCCAGTATCAAATGCAAGTAGGAGGAGTAAGAAGGGTTCCTGCCAAAGCCAGGTTATGGATTGCATTTAAAAATGGTCCATCAGAGTGAAATGGACTCCCATCTTCCTGCTTAGCAATAATGATATGGGTTTAGGGCCTGCTGTGTGTACTGGTGGGTGACTGCCACCCAGCCAGAGTGTGTATGGGAGGCTGCCAGCCAGCCTACCTTCCTACAAGTAGTGATGGTGCATGTGAAGGGGACAGCGTTGGTTCCTCCCCTTTCACAGTTATCACTTCTCATTCTTCCTTTTGGCTGGTATCAAATGTGGTGTCTGTTTATATCAGTTTACTATCTGATATGTCCCCTATCTGGTAGCATATATTAAGTGCACCACCAGGGTTCAGTGTTGGAAAGAAAGATTACCTGTTTATTTACTGCTGCAGCTGCTTGCTGGCTAGTCCAGTGGGCCCCTACTGCAGGCAAAAGACAATAGGTGGTGCCGCTTGTGTCTGGCCCCTGTTGGAGCGACCAGGCACAGGACTGCTGCTGCTGAATGTCCTCTTTAATTGAATAAGCTCAGCAACCAGCACACCTGTGCAGGTTGGACATGACATGATAGGTAGCTGTCTTTCAGGTAGTGGGTGCTGAATCTTGTTAATTGACATGGGGGTGTCATTGCTGTTGATTGACCATGCATTGGTACTGTGGTATTGGAATAATTAAAACAAATGTTGCCAGCCAACCATCCATTGCAATAATGGATAGGACATCAGCTATGAGGCATTTGTTTGTACAAACTGCTGCTCACAACTAATGTTGTAATATAGTGTCTCCATCTGCTGGTGGTATTGAATAAGCAATAGTGCAATGATAGGGTCTGAAAAAGAAGAAAAATAAGAAGCAGCAGCATAGGAAAAAAGGAGGAAAGAAGGAAAACATGGAGAGAAGAAAAAAAGAAGGTTAAAAAAAAAGGTGAAAACATGTTTAAAAAAGTATTTCCATCTCTCTCTCTCTCTCTATAAATATATATATATATATATATATATATATATATATACATATAGAAAGAGAGAAAGAGATAGATAGATAGATAGATAGATACATACATACATACATACATACATACATACATACATACATATGTGTGTATTGTTGGAGTTGCAAACATGGGTGCACTTGACAAACTCAGTGCGGCTATTCCCCATTGAAAGATTGTTGCATCCAGGACCCTTAGCACTGTGATATGCTACTCAATACCACTGGCATGGCCAGGTGTAAACAACATCTGACCTTTGTTGTGTATGTAACCATGGAGATTGTGATGTCACCTAGGCCCACCAAAGAACAGCCTTGTCAGAAGCAGCACTGCCATGAGCAGAAGCAGCAGATCCATAGGTTTTCAAATAAGCTGGATTTAACCAAGACAAGTGAGTCCAATAGGATGCAGGTATGTCCTCTATCCTTACAGCTTCCCGTGGCTGTTGGTTTTATACCGTTTGGGGACAGCCAAGGAGGCGTCAGCAGGCAACACAGGTAAGTGTGTGCTTGTGTGTGTGTGTGTGTGTTTCCTATGCAGATCCTAAACCCAGTATCAAATGCAAGTAGGAGGAGTAAGAAGGGTTCCTGCCAAAGCCAGGTTATGGATTGCATTTAAAAATGGTCCATCAGAGTGAAATGGACTCCCATCTTCCTGCTTAGCAATAATGATATGGGTTTAGGGTCTGCTGTGTGTACTGGTGGGTGACTGCCACCCAGCCAGAGTGTGTATGGGAGGCTGCCAGCCAGCCTCCCTTCCTACAAGTAGTGATGGTGCATGTGAAGGGGACAGCGTTGGTTCCTCCCCTTTCACAGTTATCACTTCTCATTCTTCCTTTTGGCTGGTATCAAATGTGGTGTCTGTTTATATCAGTTTAATATCTGATATGTCCCCTATCTGGTAGCATATATTAAATGCACCACCAGGGTTCAGTGTTGGAAAGAAAGATTACCTGTTTATTTGCTGCAGCTGCTTGCTGGCTAGTCCAGTGGGCCCCTACTGCAGGCAAAAGACAATAGGTGGTGCCGCTTGTGTCTGGCCCCTGTTGGAGCGACCAGGCACAGGACTGCTGCTGCTGAATGTCCTCTTTAATTGAATAAGCTCAGCAACCAGCACACCTGTGCAGGTTGGACATGACATGATAGGTAGCTGTCTTTCAGGTAGTGGGTGCTGAATCTTGTTAATTGACATGGGGGTGTCATTGCTGTTGATTGACCATGCATTGGTACTGTGGTATTGGAATAATTAAAACAAATGTTGCCAGCCAGCCATTCCTTGCAATAATGGATAGGACATCAGCTATGAGGCATTTGTTTGTACAAACTGCTGCTCACGACTAATGTTGTAATATAGTGTCTCCATCTGCTGGTGGTATTGAATAAGCAATAGTGCAATGATAGGGTCTGAAAAAGGAGTAAAATAAGAAGCAGCAGCATAGGAAAAAAGGAGGAAAGAAGGAAAACATGGAGAGAAGAAGAAAAGAAGGTATAAAAAAGGTGAAAACATGTTTAAAAAAGTATTTCCATCTCTCTATATATGTATATATATATATATATATATATATATATTTAAAAGAAAAAAAAATTATATATATATATATATATATATATATATATATATATATATATATACATATAGAGAGAGAGAGAAAGAGATAGATAGATAGATAGATACACATACATACATACATACATACATACATA
>NW_026610689.1:55000-120000 GCF_029499605.1 Hyla sarda
CCTGTTTATTTACTGCTGCAGCTGCTTGCTGGCTAGTCCAGTGGGCCCCTACTGCAGGCAAAAGACAATAGGTGGTGCCGCTTGTGTCTGGCCCCTGTTGGAGCGACCAGGCACAGGACTGCTGCTGCTGAATGTCCTCTTTAATTGAATAAGCTCAGCAACCAGCACACCTGTGCAGGTTGGACATGACATGATAGGTAGCTGTCTTTCAGGTAGTGGGTGCTGAATCTTGTTAATTGACATGGGGGTGTCATTGCTGTTGATTGACCATGCATTGGTACTGTGGTATTGGAATAATTAAAACAAATGTTGCCAGCCAACCATCCATTGCAATAATGGATAGGACATCAGCTATGAGGCATTTGTTTGTACAAACTGCTGCTCACAACTAATGTTGTAATATAGTGTCTCCATCTGCTGGTGGTATTGAATAAGCAATAGTGCAATGATAGGGTCTGAAAAAGAAGAAAAATAAGAAGCAGCAGCATAGGAAAAAAGGAGGAAAGAAGGAAAACATGGAGAGAAGAAAAAAAGAAGGTTAAAAAAAAAGGTGAAAACATGTTTAAAAAAGTATTTCCATCTCTCTCTATAAATATATATATATATATATATATATATATATACATATAGAAAGAGAGAAAGAGATAGATAGATAGATAGATACATAGATACATAGATAGATAGATAGATAGATACATACATACATACATACATACATACATACATACATACATACATATGTGTGTATTGTTGGAGTTGCAAACATGGGTGCACTTGACAAACTCAGTGCGGCTATTCCCCATTGAAAGATTGTTGCATCCAGGACCCTTAGCACTGTGATATGCTACTCAATACCACTGGCATGGCCAGGTGTAAACAACATCTGACCTTTGTTGTGTATGTAACCATGGAGATTGTGATGTCACCTAGGCCCACCAAAGAACAGCCTTGTCAGAAGCAGCACTGCCATGAGCAGAAGCAGCAGATCCATAGGTTTTCAAATAAGCTGGATTTAACCAAGACAAGTGAGTCCAATAGGATGCAGGTATGTCCTCTATCCTTACAGCTTCCCGTGGCTGTTGGTTTTATACCGTTTGGGGACAGCCAAGGAGGCGTCAGCAGGCAACACAGGTAAGTGTGTGCTTGTGTGTGTGTGTGTGTGTGTGTGTTTCCTATGCAGATCCTAAACCCAGTATCAAATGCAAGTAGGAGGAGTAAGAAGGGTTCCTGCCAAAGCCAGGTTATGGATTGCATTTAAAAATGGTCCATCAGAGTGAAATGGACTCCCATCTTCCTGCTTAGCAATAATGATATGGGTTTAGGGTCTGCTGTGTGTACTGGTGGGTGACTGCCACCCAGCCAGAGTGTGTATGGGAGGCTGCCAGCCAGCCTCCCTTCCTACAAGTAGTGATGGTGCATGTGAAGGGGACAGCGTTGGTTCCTCCCCTTTCACAGTTATCACTTCTCATTCTTCCTTTTGGCTGGTATCAAATGTGGTGTCTGTTTATATCAGTTTAATATCTGATATGTCCCCTATCTGGTAGCATATATTAAGTGCACCACCAGGGTTCAGTGTTGGAAAGAAAGATTACCTGTTTATTTGCTGCAGCTGCTTGCTGGCTAGTCCAGTGGGCCCCTACTGCAGGCAAAAGACAATAGGTGGTGCTGCTTGTGTCTGGCCCCTGTTGGAGCGACCAGGCACAGGACTGCTGCTGCTGAATGTCCTCTTTAATTGAATAAGCTCAGCAACCAGCACACCTGTGCAGGTTGGACATGACATGATAGGTAGCTGTCTTTCAGGTAGTGGGTGCTGAATCTTGTTAATTGACCATGCATTGGTACTGTGGTATTGGAATAATTAAAACAAATGTTGCCAGCCAGCCATCCATCCATTGCAATAATGGATAGGACATCAGCTATGAGGCATTTGTTTGTACAAACTGCTGCTCACAACTAATGTTGTAATATAGTGTCTCCATCTGCTGGTGGTATTGAATAAGCAATAGTGCAATGATAGGGTCTGAAAAAGAAGAAAAATAAGAAGCAGCAGCATAGAAAAAAAGGAGGAAAGAAGGAAAACATGGAGAGAAGAAAAAAAGAAGGTAAAAAAAAGGTGAAAACATGTTTAAAAAAGTATTTCCATCTCTCTCTCTCTCTATATATGTATATATATATATATATATATATATATATATATATATATATATATATTTAAAAGAAAAAAAAAAAATATATATATATATATACATATAGAGACAGAGAAAGAGATAGATAGATAGATAGATACACATACATACATACATACATACATACATACATACATATATATGTGTGTATTGTTGGAGTTGCAAACATGGGTGCACTTGACAAACTCAGTGCGGCTATTCCCCATTGAAAGATTGTTGCATCCAGGACCCTTAGCACTGTGATATGCTACTCAATACCACTGGCATGGCCAGGTGTAAACAACATCTGACCTTTGTTGTGTATGTAACCATGGAGATTGTGATGTCACCTAGGCCCACCAAAGAACAGCCTTGTCAGAAGCAGCACTGCCATGATCAGAAGCAGCAGCACCATAAGTTTTCAAATAAGCTGGATTTAACCAAGACAAGTGAGTCCAATAGGATGCAGGTATGTCCTCTATCCTTACAGCTTCCCGTGGCTGTTGGTTTTATACCGTTTGGGGACAGCCAAGGAGGCGTCAGCAGGCAACACAGGTAAGTGTGTGCTTGTGTGTGTGTGTGTGTGTGTGTGTGTTTCCTATGCAGATCCTAAACCCAGTATCAAATGCAAGTAGGAGGAGTAAGAAGGGTTCCTGCCAAAGCCAGGTTATGGATTGCATTTAAAAATGGTCCATCAGAGTGAAATGGACTCCCATCTTCCTGCTTAGCAATAATGATATGGGTTTAGGGCCTGCTGTGTGTACTGGTGGGTGACTGCCACCCAGCCAGAGTGTGTATGGGAGGCTGCCAGCCAGCCTACCTTCCTACAAGTAGTGATGGTGCATGTGAAGGGGACAGCGTTGGTTCCTCCCCTTTCACAGTTATCACTTCTCATTCTTCCTTTTGGCTGGTATCAAATGTGGTGTCTGTTTATATCAGTTTAATATCTGATATGTCCCCTATCTGGTAGCATATATTAAATGCACCACCAGGGTTCAGTGTTGGAAAGAAAGATTACCTGTTTATTTGCTGCAGCTGCTTGCTGGCTAGTCCAGTGGGCCCCTACTGCAGGCAAAAGACAATAGGTGGTGCCGCTTGTGTCTGGCCCCTGTTGGAGCGACCAGGCACAGGACTGCTGCTGCTGAATGTCCTCTTTAATTGAATAAGCTCAGCAACCAGCACACCTGTGCAGGTTGGACATGACATGATAGGTAGCTGTCTTTCAGGTAGTGGGTGCTGAATCTTGTTAATTGACATGGGGGTGTCATTGCTGTTGATTGACCATGCATTGGTACTGTGGTATTGGAATAATTAAAACAAATGTTGCCAGCCAGCCATCCATTGCAATAATGGATAGGACATCAGCTATGAGGCATTTGTTTGTACAAACTGCTGCTCACGACTAATGTTGTAATATAGTGTCTCCATCTGCTGGTGGTATTGAATAAGCAATAGTGCAATGATAGGGTCTGAAAAAGGAGTAAAATAAGAAGCAGCAGCATAGGAAAAAAGGAGGAAAGAAGGAAAACATGGAGAGAAGAAAAAAACAAGGTAAAAAAAAGGTGAAAACATGTTTAAAAAAGTATTTCCATCTCTCTCTCTCTATATATATGTATATATATATATATATATATATATATATATATATATATATTTAAAAGAAAAAAAAATTATATATATATATATATATATATATACATATAGAGAGAGAGAAAGAGATAGATAGATAGATAGATAGATAGATAGATAGACAGACAGACAGACAGACAGACAGACAGACAGACAGACAGACAGACAGACAGACAGACATACATACATACATACATATGTGTGTATTGTTGGAGTTGCAAACATGGGTGCACTTGACAAACTCAGTGCGGCTATTCCCCATTGAAAGATTGTTGCATCCAGGACCCTTAGCACTGTGATATGCTACTCAATACCACTGGCATGGCCAGGTGTAAACAACATCTGACCTTTGTTGTGTATGTAACCATGGAGATTGTGATGTCACCTAGGCCCACCAAAGAACAGCCTTGTCAGAAGCAGCACTGCCATGATCAGAAGCAGCAGCACCATAAGTTTTCAAATAAGCTGGATTTAACCAAGACAAGTGAGTCCAATAGGATGCAGGTATGTCCTCTATCCTTACAGCTTCCCGTGGCTGTTGGTTTTATACCGTTTGGGGACAGCCAAGGAGGCGTCAGCAGGCAACACAGGTAAGTGTGTGCTTGTGTGTGTGTGTGTGTGTGTGTGTGTTTCCTATGCAGATCCTAAACCCAGTATCAAATGCAAGTAGGAGGAGTAAGAAGGGTTCCTGCCAAAGCCAGGTTATGGATTGCATTTAAAAATGGTCCATCAGAGTGAAATGGACTCCCATCTTCCTGCTTAGCAATAATGATATGGGTTTAGGGCCTGCTGTGTGTACTGGTGGGTGACTGCCACCCAGCCAGAGTGTGTATGGGAGGCTGCCAGCCAGCCTACCTTCCTACAAGTAGTGATGGTGCATGTGAAGGGGACAGCGTTGGTTCCTCCCCTTTCACAGTTATCACTTCTCATTCTTCCTTTTGGCTGGTATCAAATGTGGTGTCTGTTTATATCAGTTTACTATCTGATATGTCCCCTATCTGGTAGCATATATTAAGTGCACCACCAGGGTTCAGTGTTGGAAAGAAAGATTACCTGTTTATTTACTGCTGCAGCTGCTTGCTGGCTAGTCCAGTGGGCCCCTACTGCAGGCAAAAGACAATAGGTGGTGCCGCTTGTGTCTGGCCCCTGTTGGAGCGACCAGGCACAGGACTGCTGCTGCTGAATGTCCTCTTTAATTGAATAAGCTCAGCAACCAGCACACCTGTGCAGGTTGGACATGACATGATAGGTAGCTGTCTTTCAGGTAGTGGGTGCTGAATCTTGTTAATTGACATGGGGGTGTCATTGCTGTTGATTGACCATGCATTGGTACTGTGGTATTGGAATAATTAAAACAAATGTTGCCAGCCAACCATCCATTGCAATAATGGATAGGACATCAGCTATGAGGCATTTGTTTGTACAAACTGCTGCTCACAACTAATGTTGTAATATAGTGTCTCCATCTGCTGGTGGTATTGAATAAGCAATAGTGCAATGATAGGGTCTGAAAAATAAGAAGCAGCAGCATAGGAAAAAAGGAGGAAAGAAGGAAAACATGGAGAGAAGAAAAAAAGAAGGTTAAAAAAAAAGGTGAAAACATGTTTAAAAAAGTATTTCCATCTCTCTCTCTCTCTATAAATATATATATATATATATATATATATATATATACATATAGAAAGAGAGAAAGAGTTAGATAGATAGATAGATAGATACATACATACATACATACATACATACATACATACATACATATGTGTGTATTGTTGGAGTTGCAAACATGGGTGCACTTGACAAACTCAGTGCGGCTATTCCCCATTGAAAGATTGTTGCATCCAGGACCCTTAGCACTGTGATATGCTACTCAATACCACTGGCATGGCCAGGTGTAAACAACATCTGACCTTTGTTGTGTATGTAACCATGGAGATTGTGATGTCACCTAGGCCCACCAAAGAACAGCCTTGTCAGAAGCAGCACTGCCATGAGCAGAAGCAGCAGATCCATAGGTTTTCAAATAAGCTGGATTTAACCAAGACAAGTGAGTCCAATAGGATGCAGGTATGTCCTCTATCCTTACAGCTTCCCGTGGCTGTTGGTTTTATACCGTTTGGGGACAGCCAAGGAGGCGTCAGCAGGCAACACAGGTAAGTGTGTGCTTGTGTGTGTGTGTGTGTGTGTGTGTTTCCTATGCAGATCCTAAACCCAGTATCAAATGCAAGTAGGAGGAGTAAGAAGGGTTCCTGCCAAAGCCAGGTTATGGATTGCATTTAAAAATGGTCCATCAGAGTGAAATGGACTCCCATCTTCCTGCTTAGCAATAATGATATGGGTTTAGGGCCTGCTGTGTGTACTGGTGGGTGACTGCCACCCAGCCAGAGTGTGTATGGGAGGCTGCCAGCCAGCCTACCTTCCTACAAGTAGTGATGGTGCATGTGAAGGGGACAGCGTTGGTTCCTCCCCTTTCACAGTTATCACTTCTCATTCTTCCTTTTGGCTGGTATCAAATGTGGTGTCTGTTTATATCAGTTTACTATCTGATATGTCCCCTATCTGGTAGCATATATTAAGTGCACCACCAGGGTTCAGTGTTGGAAAGAAAGATTACCTGTTTATTTACTGCTGCAGCTGCTTGCTGGCTAGTCCAGTGGGCCCCTACTGCAGGCAAAAGACAATAGGTGGTGCCGCTTGTGTCTGGCCCCTGTTGGAGCGACCAGGCACAGGACTGCTGCTGCTGAATGTCCTCTTTAATTGAATAAGCTCAGCAACCAGCACACCTGTGCAGGTTGGACATGACATGATAGGTAGCTGTCTTTCAGGTAGTGGGTGCTGAATCTTGTTAATTGACATGGGGGTGTCATTGCTGTTGATTGACCATGCATTGGTACTGTGGTATTGGAATAATTAAAACAAATGTTGCCAGCCAATCATCCATTGCAATAATGGATAGGACATCAGCTATGAGGCATTTGTTTGTACAAACTGCTGCTCACAACTAATGTTGTAATATAGTGTCTCCATCTGCTGGTGGTATTGAATAAGCAATAGTGCAATGATAGGGTCTGAAAAAGAAGAAAAATAAGAAGCAGCAGCATAGGAAAAAAGGAGGAAAGAAGGAAAACATGGAGAGAAGAAAAAAAGAAGGTTAAAAAAAAAGGTGAAAACATGTTTAAAAAAGTATTTCCATCTCTCTCTATAAATATATATATATATATATATATATATATATATATATATATATATACATATAGAAAGAGAGAAAGAGAGAAAGAGATAGATAGATAGATAGATACATAGATAGATAGATAGATAGATAGATAGATAGATAGATAGATACATACATACATACATACATACATACATACATACATACATAGATACATACATACATACATACATACATATGTGTGTATTGTTGGAGTTGCAAACATGGGTGCACTTGACAAACTCAGTGCGGCTATTCCCCATTGAAAGATTGTTGCATCCAGGACCCTTAGCACTGTGATATGCTACTCAATACCACTGGCATGGCCAGGTGTAAACAACATCTGACCTTTGTTGTGTATGTAACCATGGAGATTGTGATGTCACCTAGGCCCACCAAAGAACAGCCTTGTCAGAAGCAGCACTGCCATGAGCAGAAGCAGCAGATCCATAGGTTTTCAAATAAGCTGGATTTAACCAAGACAAGTGAGTCCAATAGGATGCAGGTATGTCCTCTATCCTTACAGCTTCCCGTGGCTGTTGGTTTTATACCGTTTGGGGACAGCCAAGGAGGCGTCAGCAGGCAACACAGGTAAGTGTGTGCTTGTGTGTGTGTGTGTGTGTGTGTTTCCTATGCAGATCCTAAACCCAGTATCAAATGCAAGTAGGAGGAGTAAGAAGGGTTCCTGCCAAAGCCAGGTTATGGATTGCATTTAAAAATGGTCCATCAGAGTGAAATGGACTCCCATCTTCCTGCTTAGCAATAATGATATGGGTTTAGGGCCTGCTGTGTGTACTGGTGGGTGACTGCCACCCAGCCAGAGTGTGTATGGGAGGCTGCCAGCCAGCCTACCTTCCTACAAGTAGTGATGGTGCATGTGAAGGGGACAGCGTTGGTTCCTCCCCTTTCACAGTTATCACTTCTCATTCTTCCTTTTGGCTGGTATCAAATGTGGTGTCTGTTTATATCAGTTTACTATCTGATATGTCCCCTATCTGGTAGCATATATTAAGTGCACCACCAGGGTTCAGTGTTGGAAAGAAAGATTACCTGTTTATTTACTGCTGCAGCTGCTTGCTGGCTAGTCCAGTGGGCCCCTACTGCAGGCAAAAGACAATAGGTGGTGCCGCTTGTGTCTGGCCCCTGTTGGAGCGACCAGGCACAGGACTGCTGCTGCTGAATGTCCTCTTTAATTGAATAAGCTCAGCAACCAGCACACCTGTGCAGGTTGGACATGACATGATAGGTAGCTGTCTTTCAGGTAGTGGGTGCTGAATCTTGTTAATTGAGATGGGGGTGTCATTGCTGTTGATTGACCATGCATTGGTACTGTGGTATTGGAATAATTAAAACAAATGTTGCCAGCCAATCATCCATTGCAATAATGGATAGGACATCAGCTATGAGGCATTTGTTTGTACAAACTGCTGCTCACAACTAATGTTGTAATATAGTGTCTCCATCTGCTGGTGGTATTGAATAAGCAATAGTGCAATGATAGGGTCTGAAAAAGAAGAAAAATAAGAAGCAGCAGCATAGGAAAAAAGGAGGAAAGAAGGAAAACATGGAGAGAAGAAAAAAAGAAGGTTAAAAAAAAAGGTGAAAACATGTTTAAAAAAGTATTTCCATCTCTCTCTATAAATATATATATATATATATATATATATATATATATATATATATACATATAGAAAGAGAGAAAGAGAGAAAGAGATAGATAGATAGATAGATACATACATAGATACATAGATACATAGATAGATAGATAGATAGATACATACATACATACATACATACATACATACATACATACATATGTGTGTATTGTTGGAGTTGCAAACATGGGTGCACTTGACAAACTCAGTGCGGCTATTCCCCATTGAAAGATTGTTGCATCCAGGACCCTTAGCACTGTGATATGCTACTCAATACCACTGGCATGGCCAGGTGTAAACAACATCTGACCTTTGTTGTGTATGTAACCATGGAGATTGTGATGTCACCTAGGCCCACCAAAGAACAGCCTTGTCAGAAGCAGCACTGCCATGAGCAGAAGCAGCAGATCCATAGGTTTTCAAATAAGCTGGATTTAACCAAGACAAGTGAGTCCAATAGGATGCAGGTATGTCCTCTATCCTTACAGCTTCCCGTGGCTGTTGGTTTTATACCGTTTGGGGACAGCCAAGGAGGCGTCAGCAGGCAACACAGGTAAGTGTGTGCTTGTGTGTGTGTGTGTGTGTGTGTGTGTGTTTCCTATGCAGATCCTAAACCCATTATCAAATGCAAGTAGGAGGAGTAAGAAGGGTTCCTGCCAAAGCCAGGTTATGGATTGCATTTAAAAATGGTCCATCAGAGTGAAATGGACTCCCATCTTCCTGCTTAGCAATAATGATATGGGTTTAGGGTCTGCTGTGTGTACTGGTGGGTGACTGCCACCCAGCCAGAGTGTGTATGGGAGGCTGCCAGCCAGCCTCCCTTCCTACAAGTAGTGATGGTGCATGTGAAGGGGACAGCGTTGGTTCCTCCCCTTTCACAGTTATCACTTCTCATTCTTCCTTTTGGCTGGTATCAAATGTGGTGTCTGTTTATATCAGTTTAATATCTGATATGTCCCCTATCTGGTAGCATATATTAAATGCACCACCAGGGTTCAGTGTTGGAAAGAAAGATTACCTGTTTATTTGCTGCAGCTGCTTGCTGGCTAGTCCAGTGGGCCCCTACTGCAGGCAAAAGACAATAGGTGGTGCCGCTTGTGTCTGGCCCCTGTTGGAGCGACCAGGCACAGGACTGCTGCTGCTGAATGTCCTCTTTAATTGAATAAGCTCAGCAACCAGCACACCTGTGCAGGTTGGACATGACATGATAGGTAGCTGTCTTTCAGGTAGTGGGTGCTGAATCTTGTTAATTGACATGGGGGTGTCATTGCTGTTTATTGACCATGCATTGGTACTGTGGTATTGGAATAATTAAAACAAATGTTGCCAGCCAGCCATTCCTTGCAATAATGGATAGGACATCAGCTATGAGGCATTTGTTTGTACAAACTGCTGCTCACGACTAATGTTGTAATATAGTGTCTCCATCTGCTGGTGGTATTGAATAAGCAATAGTGCAATGATAGGGTCTGAAAAAGGAGTAAAATAAGAAGCAGCAGCATAGGAAAAAAGGAGGAAAGAAGGAAAACATGGAGAGAAGAAGAAAAGAAGGTATAAAAAAGGTGAAAACATGTTTAAAAAAGTATTTCCATCTCTCTCTATATATGTATATATATATATATATATATATATTTAAAAGAAAAAAAATTATATATATATATATATATATATATATATACATATAGAGAGAGAGAGAAAGAGATAGATAGATAGATAGATACACATACATACATACATACATACATACATACAACATACATACATACATACATATGTGTGTATTGTTGGAGTTGCAAACATGGGTGCACTTGACAAACTCAGTGCGGCTATTCCCCATTGAAAGATTGTTGCATCCAGGACCCTTAGCACTGTGATATGCTACTCAATACCACTGGCATGGCCAGGTGTAAACAACATCTGACCTTTGTTGTGTATGTAACCATGGAGATTGTGATGTCACCTAGGCCCACCAAAGAACAGCCTTGTCAGAAGCAGCACTGCCATGATCAGAAGCAGCAGCACCATAAGTTTTCAAATAAGCTGGATTTAACCAAGACAAGTGAGTCCAATAGGATGCAGGTATGTCCTCTATCCTTACAGCTTCCCGTGGCTGTTGGTTTTATACCGTTTGGGGACAGCCAAGGAGGCGTCAGCAGGCAACACAGGTAAGTGTGTGCTTGTGTGTGTGTGTGTGTGTGTGTGTGTGTTTCCTATGCAGATCCTAAACCCAGTATCAAATGCAAGTAGGAGGAGTAAGAAGGGTTCCTGCCAAAGCCAGGTTATGGATTGCATTTAAAAATGGTCCATCAGAGTGAAATGAACTCCCATCTTCCTGCTTAGCAATAATGATATGGGTTTAGGGCCTGCTGTGTGTACTGGTGGGTGACTGCCACCCAGCCAGAGTGTGTATGGGAGGCTGCCAGCCAGCCTACCTTCCTACAAGTAGTGATGGTGCATGTGAAGGGGACAGCGTTGGTTCCTCCCCTTTCACAGTTATCACTTCTCATTCTTCCTTTTGGCTGGTATCAAATGTGGTGTCTGTTTATATCAGTTTACTATCTGATATGTCCCCTATCTGGTAGCATATATTAAGTGCACCACCAGGGTTCAGTGTTGGAAAGAAAGATTACCTGTTTATTTACTGCTGCAGCTGCTTGCTGGCTAGTCCAGTGGGCCCCTACTGCAGGCAAAAGACAATAGGTGGTGCCGCTTGTGTCTGGCCCCTGTTGGAGCGACCAGGCACAGGACTGCTGCTGCTGAATGTCCTCTTTAATTGAATAAGCTCAGCAACCAGCACACCTGTGCAGGTTGGACATGACATGATAGGTAGCTGTCTTTCAGGTAGTGGGTGCTGAATCTTGTTAATTGACATGGGGGTGTCATTGCTGTTGATTGACCATGCATTGGTACTGTGGTATTGGAATAATTAAAACAAATGTTGCCAGCCAACCATCCATTGCAATAATGGATAGGACATCAGCTATGAGGCATTTGTTTGTACAAACTGCTGCTCACAACTAATGTTGTAATATAGTGTCTCCATCTGCTGGTGGTATTGAATAAGCAATAGTGCAATGATAGGGTCTGAAAAAGAAGAAAAATAAGAAGCAGCAGCATAGGAAAAAAGGAGGAAAGAAGGAAAACATGGAGAGAAGAAAAAAAGAAGGTTAAAAAAAAAGGTGAAAACATGTTTAAAAAAGTATTTCCATCTCTCTCTCTCTCTCTATAAATATATATATATATATATATATATATATATATATATATATATATATACATATAGAAAGAGAGAAAGAGATAGATAGATAGATAGATAGATAGATAGATAGATAGATAGATAGATACATACATACATACATACATACATACATACATACATACATACATATGTGTGTATTGTTGGAGTTGCAAACATGGGTGCACTTGACAAACTCAGTGCGGCTATTCCCCATTGAAAGATTGTTGCATCCAGGACCCTTAGCACTGTGATATGCTACTCAATACCACTGGCATGGCCAGGTGTAAACAACATCTGACCTTTGTTGTGTATGTAACCATGGAGATTGTGATGTCACCTAGGCCCACCAAAGAACAGCCTTGTCAGAAGCAGCACTGCCATGAGCAGAAGCAGCAGATCCATAGGTTTTCAAATAAGCTGGATTTAACCAAGACAAGTGAGTCCAATAGGATGCAGGTATGTCCTCTATCCTTACAGCTTCCCGTGGCTGTTGGTTTTATACCGTTTGGGGACAGCCAAGGAGGCGTCAGCAGGCAACACAGGTAAGTGTGTGCTTGTGTGTGTGTGTGTGTGTTTCCTATGCAGATCCTAAACCCAGTATCAAATGCAAGTAGGAGGAGTAAGAAGGGTTCCTGCCAAAGCCAGGTTATGGATTGCATTTAAAAATGGTCCATCAGAGTGAAATGGACTCCCATCTTCCTGCTTAGCAATAATGATATGGGTTTAGGGTCTGCTGTGTGTACTGGTGGGTGACTGCCACCCAGCCAGAGTGTGTATGGGAGGCTGCCAGCCAGCCTCCCTTCCTACAAGTAGTGATGGTGCATGTGAAGGGGACAGCGTTGGTTCCTCCCCTTTCACAGTTATCACTTCTCATTCTTCCTTTTGGCTGGTATCAAATGTGGTGTCTGTTTATATCAGTTTAATATCTGATATGTCCCCTATCTGGTAGCATATATTAAATGCACCACCAGGGTTCAGTGTTGGAAAGAAAGATTACCTGTTTATTTGCTGCAGCTGCTTGCTGGCTAGTCCAGTGGGCCCCTACTGCAGGCAAAAGACAATAGGTGGTGCCGCTTGTGTCTGGCCCCTGTTGGAGCGACCAGGCACAGGACTGCTGCTGCTGAATGTCCTCTTTAATTGAATAAGCTCAGCAACCAGCACACCTGTGCAGGTTGGACATGACATGATAGGTAGCTGTCTTTCAGGTAGTGGGTGCTGAATCTTGTTAATTGACATGGGGGTGTCATTGCTGTTGATTGACCATGCATTGGTACTGTGGTATTGGAATAATTAAAACAAATGTTGCCAGCCAGCCATTCCTTGCAATAATGGATAGGACATCAGCTATGAGGCATTTGTTTGTACAAACTGCTGCTCACGACTAATGTTGTAATATAGTGTCTCCATCTGCTGGTGGTATTGAATAAGCAATAGTGCAATGATAGGGTCTGAAAAAGGAGTAAAATAAGAAGCAGCAGCATAGGAAAAAAGGAGGAAAGAAGGAAAACATGGAGAGAAGAAGAAAAGAAGGTATAAAAAAGGTGAAAACATGTTTAAAAAAGTATTTCCATCTCTCTCTATATATGTATATATATATATATATATATATATATATATTTAAAAGAAAAAAAAATTATATATATATATATATATATATATATATATATATATATATATACATATAGAGAGAGAGAGAAAGAGATAGATAGATAGATAGATACACATACATACATACATACATACATACATACATACAACATACATACATACATATGTGTGTATTGTTGGAGTTGCAAACATGGGTGCACTTGACAAACTCAGTGCGGCTATTCCCCATTGAAAGATTGTTGCATCCAGGACCCTTAGCACTGTGATATGCTACTCAATACCACTGGCATGGCCAGGTGTAAACAACATCTGACCTTTGTTGTGTATGTAACCATGGAGATTGTGATGTCACCTAGGCCCACCAAAGAACAGCCTTGTCAGAAGCAGCACTGCCATGATCAGAAGCAGCAGCACCATAAGTTTTCAAATAAGCTGGATTTAACCAAGACAAGTGAGTCCAATAGGATGCAGGTATGTCCTCTATCCTTACAGCTTCCCGTGGCTGTTGGTTTTATACCGTTTGGGGACAGCCAAGGAGGCGTCAGCAGGCAACACAGGTAAGTGTGTGCTTGTGTGTGTGTGTGTGTGTGTTTCCTATGCAGATCCTAAACCCAGTATCAAATGCAAGTAGGAGGAGTAAGAAGGGTTCCTGCCAAAGCCAGGTTATGGATTGCATTTAAAAATGGTCCATCAGAGTGAAATGGACTCCCATCTTCCTGCTTAGCAATAATGATATGGGTTTAGGGCCTGCTGTGTGTACTGGTGGGTGACTGCCACCCAGCCAGAGTGTGTATGGGAGGCTGCCAGCCAGCCTACCTTCCTACAAGTAGTGATGGTGCATGTGAAGGGGACAGCGTTGGTTCCTCCCCTTTCACAGTTATCACTTCTCATTCTTCCTTTTGGCTGGTTAAAATGTGGTGTCTGTTTATATCAGTTTAATATCTGATATGTCCCCTATCTGGTAGCATATATTAAATGCACCACCAGGGTTCAGTGTTGGAAAGAAAGATTACCTGTTTATTTGCTGCAGCTGCTTGCTGGCTAGTCCAGTGGGCCCCTACTGCAGGCAAAAGACAATAGGTGGTGCCGCTTGTGTCTGGCCCCTGTTGGAGCGACCAGGCACAGGACTGCTGCTGCTGAATGTCCTCTTTAATTGAATAAGCTCAGCAACCAGCACACCTGTGCAGGTTGGACATGAGATGATAGGTAGCTGTCTTTCAGGTAGTGGGTGCTGAATCTTGTTAATTGACATGGGGGTGTCATTGCTGTTGATTGACCATGCATTGGTACTGTGGTATTGGAATAATTAAAACAAATGTTGCCAGCCAGCCATCCATTGCAATAATGGATAGGACATCAGCTATGAGGCATTTGTTTGTACAAACTGCTGCTCACGACTAATGTTGTAATATAGTGTCTCCATCTGCTGGTGGTATTGAATAAGCAATAATGCAATGATAGGGTCTGAAAAAGGAGTAAAATAAGAAGCAGCAGCATAGGAAAAAAGGAGGAAAGAAGGAAAACATGGAGAGAAGAAAAAAAGAAGGTAAAAAAAAGGTGAAAACATGTTTAAAAAAGTATTTCCATTTCCATCTCTCTCTCTCTCTATATATGTATATATATATATATATATATATATATATATATATATATATATTTAAAAGAAAAAAAATTATATATATATATATATATATATACATATAGAGAGAGAGAAAGAGATAGATAGATAGATAGATACACATACATACATACATACATACATACAACATACATACATACATACATATGTGTGTATTGTTGGAGTTGCAAACATGGGTGCACTTGACAAACTCAGTGCGGCTATTCCCCATTGAAAGATTGTTGCATCCAGGACCCTTAGCACTGTGATATGCTACTCAATACCACTGGCATGGCCAGGTGTAAACAACATCTGACCTTTGTTGTGTATGTAACCATGGAGATTGTGATGTCACCTAGGCCCACCAAAGAACAGCCTTGTCAGAAGCAGCACTGCCATGATCAGAAGCAGCAGCACCATAAGTTTTCAAATAAGCTGGATTTAACCAAGACAAGTGAGTCCAATAGGATGCAGGTATGTCCTCTATCCTTACAGCTTCCCGTGGCTGTTGGTTTTATACCGTTTGGGGACAGCCAAGGAGGCGTCAGCAGGCAACACAGGTAAGTGTGTGCTTGTGTGTGTGTGTGTGTGTGTGTTTCCTATGCAGATCCTAAACCCAGTATCAAATGCAAGTAGGAGGAGTAAGAAGGGTTCCTGCCAAAGCCAGGTTATGGATTGCATTTAAAAATGGTCCATCAGAGTGAAATGGACTCCCATCTTCCTGCTTAGCAATAATGATATGGGTTTAGGGCCTGCTGTGTGTACTGGTGGGTGACTGCCACCCAGCCAGAGTGTGTATGGGAGGCTGCCAGCCAGCCTACCTTCCTACAAGTAGTGATGGTGCATGTGAAGGGGACAGCGTTGGTTCCTCCCCTTTCACAGTTATCACTTCTCATTCTTCCTTTTGGCTGGTATCAAATGTGGTGTCTGTTTATATCAGTTTACTATCTGATATGTCCCCTATCTGGTAGCATATATTAAGTGCACCACCAGGGTTCAGTGTTGGAAAGAAAGATTACCTGTTTATTTACTGCTGCAGCTGCTTGCTGGCTAGTCCAGTGGGCCCCTACTGCAGGCAAAAGACAATAGGTGGTGCCGCTTGTGTCTGGCCCCTGTTGGAGCGACCAGGCACAGGACTGCTGCTGCTGAATGTCCTCTTTAATTGAATAAGCTCAGCAACCAGCACACCTGTGCAGGTTGGACATGACATGATAGGTAGCTGTCTTTCAGGTAGTGGGTGCTGAATCTTGTTAATTGACATGGGGGTGTCATTGCTGTTGATTGACCATGCATTGGTACTGTGGTATTGGAATAATTAAAACAAATGTTGCCAGCCAACCATCCATTGCAATAATGGATAGGACATCAGCTATGAGGCATTTGTTTGTACAAACTGCTGCTCACAACTAATGTTGTAATATAGTGTCTCCATCTGCTGGTGGTATTGAATAAGCAATAGTGCAATGATAGGGTCTGAAAAAGAAGAAAAATAAGAAGCAGCAGCATAGGAAAAAAGGAGGAAAGAAGGAAAACATGGAGAGAAGAAAAAAAGAAGGTTAAAAAAAAAGGTGAAAACATGTTTAAAAAAGTATTTCCATCTCTCTCTCTCTCTCTATAAATATATATATATATATATATATATATATATATATACATATAGAAAGAGAGAAAGAGATAGATAGAGATAGATAGATAGATAGATAGATACATACATACATACATACATACATACATACATATGTGTGTATTGTTGGAGTTGCAAACATGGGTGCACTTGACAAACTCAGTGCGGCTATTCCCCATTGAAAGATTGTTGCATCCAGGACCCTTAGCACTGTGATATGCTACTCAATACCACTGGCATGGCCAGGTGTAAACAACATCTGACCTTTGTTGTGTATGTAACCATGGAGATTGTGATGTCACCTAGGCCCACCAAAGAACAGCCTTGTCAGAAGCAGCACTGCCATGAGCAGAAGCAGCAGATCCATAGGTTTTCAAATAAGCTGGATTTAACCAAGACAAGTGAGTCCAATAGGATGCAGGTATGTCCTCTATCCTTACAGCTTCCCGTGGCTGTTGGTTTTATACCGTTTGGGGACAGCCAAGGAGGCGTCAGCAGGCAACACAGGTAAGTGTGTGCTTGTGTGTGTGTGTGTGTGTGTTTCCTATGCAGATCCTAAACCCAGTATCAAATGCAAGTAGGAGGAGTAAGAAGGGTTCCTGCCAAAGCCAGGTTATGGATTGCATTTAAAAATGGTCCATCAGAGTGAAATGGACTCCCATCTTCCTGCTTAGCAATAATGATATGGGTTTAGGGTCTGCTGTGTGTACTGGTGGGTGACTGCCACCCAGCCAGAGTGTGTATGGGAGGCTGCCAGCCAGCCTCCCTTCCTACAAGTAGTGATGGTGCATGTGAAGGGGACAGCGTTGGTTCCTCCCCTTTCACAGTTATCACTTCTCATTCTTCCTTTTGGCTGGTATCAAATGTGGTGTCTGTTTATATCAGTTTAATATCTGATATGTCCCCTATCTGGTAGCATATATTAAATGCACCACCAGGGTTCAGTGTTGGAAAGAAAGATTACCTGTTTATTTGCTGCAGCTGCTTGCTGGCTAGTCCAGTGGGCCCCTACTGCAGGCAAAAGACAATAGGTGGTGCCGCTTGTGTCTGGCCCCTGTTGGAGCGACCAGGCACAGGACTGCTGCTGCTGAATGTCCTCTTTAATTGAATAAGCTCAGCAACCAGCACACCTGTGCAGGTTGGACATGACATGATAGGTAGCTGTCTTTCAGGTAGTGGGTGCTGAATCTTGTTAATTGACATGGGGGTGTCATTGCTGTTGATTGACCATGCATTGGTACTGTGGTATTGGAATAATTAAAACAAATGTTGCCAGCCAGCCATTCCTTGCAATAATGGATAGGACATCAGCTATGAGGCATTTGTTTGTACAAACTGCTGCTCACGACTAATGTTGTAATATAGTGTCTCCATCTGCTGGTGGTATTGAATAAGCAATAGTGCAATGATAGGGTCTGAAAAAGGAGTAAAATAAGAAGCAGCAGCATAGGAAAAAAGGAGGAAAGAAGGAAAACATGGAGAGAAGAAGAAAAGAAGGTAAAAAAAAGGTGAAAACATGTTTAAAAAAGTATTTCCATCTCTCTCTATATATGTATATATATAGTTACATAGTTAGTATGGTTGAAAAAAGACATACGTCCATCAAGTCCAACCAGGGGATTGAAGGGAAGGATGTAAGGGGATAAGGGAAAGGGATGTAGTTTTATAATTCTGCATAAGCATTAATGTTATTTTGTTCCAGGAATGTATCTAACCCTGCTTTAAAGCTGTTAATTGTTCCTGCTGTGACCAGTTCCTGAGGTAGACCGTTCCATAAATTCACAGTCCTCACGGTAAAGAAGGCGTGCCGCCCCTTTAGACTAAACCTTTTCTTCTCCAGACGGAGGGAGTGCCCTCTCGTCCTTTGGGGGGGTTTAACCTGGAACAGTTTTTCTCCATATTTTTTGTATGGGCCATTTATATACTTATATACGTTTATCATATCCCCCCTTAAACGTCTCTTCTCAAGACTAAACAATTGTAACTCCTTTAATCGCTCCTCATAGCTAAGATGTTCCATGCCCCATATTAGTTTAGTCGCGCGTCTCTGCACCCTTTCCAACTCCGCAGTGTCCCTTTTATGAACAGGCGACCAAAACTGAACAGCATATTCCAGGTGAGGCCGTACCAATGCTTTATAAAGGGGGAGTATTATGTCCCTGCCCCTCGAGTCCATGCCTCTTTTTATACATGACAATATCCTGCCGGCTTTGGAAGCAGCAGCCTGACATTGCATGCTATTCTGTAGTCTGTGATCTACAAGTACACCCAGATCCTTCTCTACCAGTGACTCTGCCAGTTTAATCCCCCCTAAGACATACGATGCATGCAGGTTATTAGTACCCAGATGCATAACTTTACATTTATCCACATTGAACCTCATTTGCCAAGTGGATGCCCAGACACTTAGTCTATCCAAGTCATCTTGTAACTTATGCACATCCTCTATAGACTGTACCGTGCTACAAAGCTTGGTGTCATCTGCAAAGATAGAAACAGAGCTGTTAATACCATCCTCTATATCATTGATAAATAAATTAAACAGCAGCGGTCCCAGTACTGAACCTTGGGGTACACCACTAATAACCGGGGACCAATCAGAGTACGAATCATTGACCACCACTCTCTGGGTACGATCCATGAGCCAGTGTTCAATCCAGTTACAAACTAAAGTTTCCAAGCCCAAGGACCTTAACTTACCTGTCAGATGTCTGTGAGGGACAGTATCAAACGCTTTGGCAAAATCCAGAAACACTATATCCACAGCCATTCCTCTGTCAAGGCTTCTACTCACCTCTTCATAAAAGCAAATTAGATTGGTTTGACAACTTCTATCCTTAGTAAACCCATGCTGGCTATCACTTATAATACTATTATCCCCTATGTATTCCTGTATGTAATCCCTTATAAGTCCTTCAAACAATTTACCCACAATGCACGTTAGACTTACCGGTCTATAATTGCCTGGCGAAGACCTAGAGCCCTTCTTGAAGATTGGTACCACATTAGCCTTGCGCCAGTCCCTTGGCACAATACCAGACACCAGAGAATCTCTAAATATCATGAACAACGGTACAGATATTACTGAACTTACCTCTCTAAGAACTCTTGGGTGTAGTCCATCCGGCCCTGGAGATTTGCTTACATTTACTTTACTTAACTTACCTTGTACCATCTCTACATTAAGCCAGTTCAATACATTATATGATGTGTTACCAGCACTGACCTGGCCAATGTCAGCTCCTTCTTCCATAGTATATACAGAACTAAAGAACCCATTCAGTAGCTCCGCCTTCTCTTGATCGCCCGTGACAACCTCCCCATTATCATTATTAAGGGGTCCTACATGCTCTGTCCTTGGTTTTTTTGTATTTATATATCTAAAAAAATATTTAGGATTAGTTTTGCTTTCTTCGGCCACCTGTCTCTCATTTTGAATTTTTGCTGTTTTTATTACATTTTTACAGATTTTATTAAGCTCCTTGTACTGTTTAAATGTTATAGCTGACCCATCAGATTTGTATTTTTTGAAGGCTATTTTTTTGTTGTTTATTGCTCTTTTAACCTCATTTGTCAGCCATGTAGGATTTAGTTTTAATCGTTTATATTTGTTCCCCTTTGGTATATATTTAGCTGTATAGTTATTTAGAGTTGATTTAAAGATGTCCCATTTACCTTCTGCATCAGCATTTGAGAACACCTCCCCCCAGTCTATGTCCTGTAGTGCAGCCCTCAACCCAGGGAAGTTTGCCTTTTTAAAGTTATGTTTTTGCTTTCCCCGTCTGTCTTTGTTTTCTACATTTTAAGTCAAAAGTAACTATATTGTGGTCGCTATTACCAAGGTTTTCCTGCACAGTTACATTACCAACCAGCTCTGCGTTGTTGAAAATGATCAGATCCAACAAGGCATCACTTCTTGTTGGGTCCTCCACAAACTGGCCCAGAAAATTATCCTGCAATAAATTTAGGAATTGTCGCCCCTTTGTAGTTTTAGCCAACCCCGGACCCCAATCTATATCTGGATAGTTAAAATCTCCCATTATTACCACTGTACCTGCCCGGGCGGCCCTCTCTATTTGTTTATACAGCCGACCTTCTATCTCTTCAGTGATATTAGGGGGTCTGTAAATTACACCAAATATTATTTTTTCAGTATTTCCCTCCTTTTGTAATTCTACCCACAGTGATTCCACCTCATCAGAATCATCACACACTATGGCATCGTTCACACTGACTTTCATACCACTTCTTACATACAGACAGACTCCACCACCTTTTCTGTTCATTCTATCCTTGCGAAACAATGTAAACCCCTGCAGATTGACAGCCCAGTCATGCGAGGAGTCCAGCCATGTCTCAGTGACCCCAACTATATCAATATGTTCCTCCAGTATCAAGGCCTCAAGCTCCCCCATTTTATTTGCTAGGCTTCTGGCATTTGTGAACATACACTTTACATTTCCATTAAGTTTTACACATATAGTCTCACTAATGGGATTTTCAGAGTTATTGGGGTTAATGTCATTTTTTGAGTTATAAGGGCTAATTGTACTATTTAAGTTATTGGGGCTAATGGGATTTTTTGAGTTATTGGGTCTAACGTTATTATTTAAGTTATTGGGGCTAATGGGATTTTTTGCGTTATTGCGTCTAACGTTGTTATTTAAGTTATTGGGGCTAACGGTATTTTTTGAGTTAATGGGGCTTATTGTAGTTATTGAGTTATTGGGGCTAATGGAATTTTTTGAATTATTGGGATTACAATTTTTCGGGCTACATTTATTTTTACAGCTGGTTTGTAACGCATGAATCTCCTTATCCACTGTTCTTAACCTCCCCCCACAGGACTCCTCTCCACCCGCCATTATGTCCTGACCCCTCTCTAACCTATCCATCCCACTGTCTGCTTTCTTTGCTTTATTATCCTCCCCCCACTCACCTAGTTTAAATACATATATATATATATATTTAAAAGAAAAAAAAATTATATATATATATATATATATATACATATAGAGAGAGAGAGAAAGAGATAGATAGATAGATAGATACACATACATACATACATACATACATACATACATACAACATACATACATACATACATATGTGTGTATTGTTGGAGTTGCAAACATGGGTGCACTTGACAAACTCAGTGCGGCTATTCCCCATTGAAAGATTGTTGCATCCAGGACCCTTAGCACTGTGATATGCTACTCAATACCACTGGCATGGCCAGGTGTAAACAACATCTGACCTTTGTTGTGTATGTAACCATGGAGATTGTGATGTCACCTAGGCCCACCAAAGAACAGCCTTGTCAGAAGCAGCACTGCCATGATCAGAAGCAGCAGCACCATAAGTTTTCAAATAAGCTGGATTTAACCAAGACAAGTGAGTCCAATAGGATGCAGGTATGTCCTCTATCCTTACAGCTTCCCGTGGCTGTTGGTTTTATACCGTTTGGGGACAGCCAAGGAGGCGTCAGCAGGCAACACAGGTAAGTGTGTGCTTGTGTGTGTGTGTGTGTGTGTTTGCTATGCAGATCCTAAACCCAGTATCAAATGCAAGTAGGAGGAGTAAGAAGGGTTCCTGCCAAAGCCAGGTTATGGATTGCATTTAAAAATGGTCCATCAGAGTGAAATGGACTCCCATCTTCCTGCTTAGCAATAATGATATGGGTTTAGGGCCTGCTGTGTGTACTGGTGGGTGACTGCCACCCAGCCAGAGTGTGTATGGGAGGCTGCCAGCCAGCCTCCCTTCCTACAAGTAGTGATGGTGCATGTGAAGGGGACAGCGTTGGTTCCTCCCCTTTCACAGTTATCACTTCTCATTCTTCCTTTTGGCTGGTATCAAATGTGGTGTCTGTTTATATCAGTTTACTATCTGATATGTCCCCTATCTGGTAGCATATATTAAGTGCACCACCAGGGTTCAGTGTTGGAAAGAAAGATTACCTGTTTATTTACTGCTGCAGCTGCTTGCTGGCTAGTCCAGTGGGCCCCTACTGCAGGCAAAAGACAATAGGTGGTGCCGCTTGTGTCTGGCCCCTGTTGGAGCGACCAGGCACAGGACTGCTGCTGCTGAATGTCCTCTTTAATTGAATAAGCTCAGCAACCAGCACACCTGTGCAGGTTGGACATGACATGATAGGTAGCTGTCTTTCAGGTAGTGGGTGCTGAATCTTGTTAATTGACATGGGGGTGTCATTGCTGTTGATTGACCATGCATTGGTACTGTGGTATTGGAATAATTAAAACAAATGTTGCCAGCCAGCCATCCATTGCAATAATGGATAGGACATCCGCTATGAGGCATTTGTTTGTACAAACTGCTGCTCACGACTAATGTTGTAATATAGTGTCTCCATCTGCTGGTGGTATTGAATAAGCAATAGTGCAATGATAGGGTCTGAAAAAGGAGTAAAATAAGAAGCAGCAGCATAGGAAAAAAGGAGGAAAGAAGGAAAACATGGAGAGAAGAAAAAAAGAAGGTAAAAAAAAGGTGAAAACATGTTTAAAAAAGTATTTCCATCTCTCTCTCTCTATATATATGTATATATATATATATATATATATATATATATATATATATATATATTTAAAAGAAAAAAAAATTATATATATATATATATATATATATATACATATAGAGAGAGAGAAAGAGATAGATAGATAGATAGATAGATATACATACATACATACATACAACATACATACATACATACATATGTGTGTATTGTTGGAGTTGCAAACATGGGTGCACTTTACAAATATATATATATATATATATTTAAAAGAAGAAAAAAATTATATATAAATATATATATATATATATATACATATAGAGAGAGAGAGAGAAATATATATATATATATAGATAGATGGATAGATAGATAGATAGATAGATAGATACACATACACACATACACACATACATACATACATATGTGTGTATTGTTGGAGTTGCAAACATGGGTGCACTTGACAAACTCAGTGCGGCTATTCCCCATTGAAAGATTGTTGCATCCAGGACCCTTAGCACTGTGATATGCTACTCAATACCACTGGCATGGCCAGGTGTAAACAACATCTGACCTTTGTTGTGTATGTAACCATGGAGATTGTGATGTCACCTAGGCCCACCAAAGAACAGCCTTGTCAGAAGCAGCACTGCCATGATCAGAAGCAGCAGCACCATAAGTTTTCAAATAAGCTGGATTTAACCAAGACAAGTGAGTCCAATAGGATGCAGGTATGTCCTCTATCCTTACAGCTTCCCGTGGCTGTTGGTTTTATACCGTTTGGGGACAGCCAAGGAGGCGTCAGCAGGCAACACAGGTAAGTGTGTGCTTGTGTGTGTGTGTGTGTGTTTCCTATGCAGATCCTAAACCCAGTATCAAATGCAAGTAGGAGGAGTAAGAAGGGATCCTGCCAAAGCCAGGTTATGGATTGCATTTAAAAATGGTCCATCAGAGTGAAATGGACTCCCATCTTCCTGCTTAGCAATAATGATATGGGTTTAGGGCCTGCTGTGTGTACTGGTGGGTGACTGCCACCCAGCCAGAGTGTGTATGGGAGGCTGCCAGCCAGCCTACCTTCCTACAAGTAGTGATGGTGCATGTGAAGGGGACAGCGTTGGTTCCTCCCCTTTCACAGTTATCACTTCTCATTCTTCCTTTTGGCTGGTATCAAATGTGGTGTCTGTTTATATCAGTTTACTATCTGATATGTCCCCTATCTGGTAGCATATATTAAGTGCACCACCAGGGTTCAGTGTTGGAAAGAAAGATTACCTGTTTATTTACTGCTGCAGCTGCTTGCTGGCTAGTCCAGTGGGCCCCTACTGCAGGCAAAAGACAATAGGTGGTGCCGCTTGTGTCTGGCCCCTGTTGGAGCGACCAGGCACAGGACTGCTGCTGCTGAATGTCCTCTTTAATTGAATAAGCTCAGCAACCAGCACACCTGTGCAGGTTGGACATGACATGATAGGTAGCTGTCTTTCAGGTAGTGGGTGCTGAATCTTGTTAATTGACATGGAGGTGTCATTGCTGTTGATTGACCATGCATTGGTACTGTGGTATTGGAATAATAAAAACAAATGTTGCCAGCCAACCATCCATTGCAATAATGGATAGGACATCAGCTATGAGGCATTTGTTTGTACAAACTGCTGCTCACAACTAATGTTGTAATATAGTGTCTCCATCTGCTGGTGGTATTGAATAAGCAATAGTGCAATGATAGGGTCTGAAAAAGAAGAAAAATAAGAAGCAGCAGCATAGGAAAAAAGGAGGAAAGAAGGAAAACATGGAGAGAAGAAAAAAAGAAGGTTAAAAAAAAAGGTGAAAACATGTTTAAAAAAGTATTTCCATCTCTCTCTCTCTCTCTCTCTCTCTCTCTCTATATATATATATATATATATATATACATATAGAAAGAGAGAAAGAGATAGATAGATAGATAGATACATACATACATACATACATACATACATACATACATACATTACATACATACATACATACATACATACATACATATGTGTGTATTGTTGGAGTTGCAAACATGGGTGCACTTGACAAACTCAGTGCGGCTATTCCCCATTGAAAGATTGTTGCATCCAGGACCCTTAGCAGTGTGATATGCTACTCAATTCCACTGGCATGGCCAGGTGTAAACAACATCTGACCTTTGTTGTGTATGTAACCATGGAGATTGTGATGTCACCTAGGCCCACCAAAGAACAGCCTTGTCAGAAGCAGTACTGCCATGAGCAGAAGCAGCAGATCCATAGGTTTTCAAATAAGCTGGATTTAACCAAGACAAGTGAGTCCAATAGGATGCAGGTATGTCCTCTATCCTTACAGCTTCCTGTGGCTGTTGGTTTTATACCGTTTGGGGACAGCCAAGGAGGCGTCAGCAGGCAACACAGGTAAGTGTGTGCTTGTGTGTGTGTGTGTGTGTGTGTGTTTCCTATGCAGATCCTAAACCCAGTATCAAATGCAAGTAGGAGGAGTAAGAAGGGTTCCTGCCAAAGCCAGGTTATGGATTGCATTTAAAAATGGTCCATCAGAGTGAAATGGACTCCCATCTTCCTGCTTAGCAATAATGATATGGGTTTAGGGCCTGCTGTGTGTACTGGTGGGTGACTGCCACCCAGCCAGAGTGTGTATGGGAGGCTGCCAGCCAGCCTACCTTCCTACAAGTAGTGATGGTGCATGTGAAGGGGACAGCGTTGGTTCCTCCCCTTTCACAGTTATCACTTCTCATTCTTCCTTTTGGCTGGTATCAAATGTGGTGTCTGTTTATATCAGTTTACTATCTGATATGTCCCCTATCTGGTAGCATATATTAAGTGCACCACCAGGGTTCAGTGTTGGAAAGAAAGATTACCTGTTTATTTACTGCTGCAGCTGCTTGCTGGCTAGTCCAGTGGGCCCCTACTGCAGGCAAAAGACAATAGGTGGTGCCGCTTGTGTCTGGCCCCTGTTGGAGCGACCAGGCACAGGACTGCTGCTGCTGAATGTCCTCTTTAATTGAATAAGCTCAGCAACCAGCACACCTGTGCAGGTTGGACATGACATGATAGGTAGCTGTCTTTCAGGTAGTGGGTGCTGAATCTTGTTAATTGACCATGCATTGGTACTGTGGTATTGGAATAATTAAAACAAATGTTGCCAGCCAGCCATCCATTGCAATAATGGATAGGACATCAGCTATGAGGCATTTGTTTGTACAAACTGCTGCTCACAACTAATGTTGTAATATAGTGTCTCCATCTGCTGGTGGTATTGAATAAGCAATAGTGCAATGATAGGGTCTGAAAAAGAAGAAAAATAAGAAGCAGCAGCATAGGAAAAAAGGAGGAAAGAAGGAAAACATGGAGAGAAGAAAAAAAGAAGGTTAAAAAAAAAGGTGAAAACATGTTTAAAAAAGTATTTCCATCTCTCTCTCTCTCTATATATGTATATATATATATATATATTTAAAAGAAAAAAATATATATATATACATATATATATATACATATAGAAAGAGAGAAAGAGATAGATAGATACATACATACATACATTACATACATTACATACATTACATACATTACATACATACATACATATGTGTGTATTGTTGGAGTTGCAAACATGGGTGCACTTGACAAACTCAGTGCGGCTATTCCCCATTGAAAGATTGTTGCATCCAGGACCCTTAGCAGTGTGATATGCTACTCAATACCACTGGCATGGCCAGGTGTAAACAACATCTGACCTTTGTTGTGTATGTAACCATGGAGATTGTGATGTCACCAAGGCCCACCAAAGAACAGCCTTGTCAGAAGCAGCACTGCCATGAGCAGAAGCAGCAGATCCATAGGTTTTCAAATAAGCTGGATTTAACCAAGACAAGTGAGTCCAATAGGATGCAGGTATGTCCTCTATCCTTACAGCTTCCCGTGGCTGTTGGTTTTATACCGTTTGGGGACAGCCAAGGAGGCGTCAGCAGGCAACACAGGTAAGTGTGTGCTTGTGTGTGTGTGTGTGTGTGTGTGTTTCCTATGCAGATCCTAAACCCAGTATCAAATGCAAGTAGGAGGAGTAAGAAGGGTTCCTGCCAAAGCCAGGTTATGGATTGCATTTAAAAATGGTCCATCAGAGTGAAATGGACTCCCATCTTCCTGCTTAGCAATAATGATATGGGTTTAGGGTCTGCTGTGTGTACTGGTGGGTGACTGCCACCCAGCCAGAGTGTGTATGGGAGGCTGCCAGCCAGCCTCCCTTCCTACAAGTAGTGATGGTGCATGTGAAGGGGACAGCGTTGGTTCCTCCCCTTTCACAGTTATCACTTCTCATTCTTCCTTTTGGCTGGTATCAAATGTGGTGTCTGTTTATATCAGTTTAATATCTGATATGTCCCCTATCTGGTAGCATATATTAAGTGCACCACCAGGGTTCAGTGTTGGAAAGAAAGATTACCTGTTTATTTGCTGCAGCTGCTTGCTGGCTAGTCCAGTGGGCCCCTACTGCAGGCAAAAGACAATAGGTGGTGCCGCTTGTGTCTGGCCCCTGTTGGAGCGACCAGGCACAGGACTGCTGCTGCTGAATGTCCTCTTTAATTGAATAAGCTCAGCAACCAGCACACCTGTGCAGGTTGGACATGACATGATAGGTAGCTGTCTTTCAGGTAGTGGGTGCTGAATCTTGTTAATTGACCATGCATTGGTACTGTGGTATTGGAATAATTAAAACAAATGTTGCCAGCCAGCCATCCATTGCAATAATGGATAGGACATCAGCTATGAGGCATTTGTTTGTACAAACTGCTGCTCACAACTAATGTTGTAATATAGTGTCTCCATCTGCTGGTGGTATTGAATAAGCAATAGTGCAATGATAGGGTCTGAAAAAGAAGAAAAATAAGAAGCAGCAGCATAGGAAAAAAGGAGGAAAGAAGGAAAACATGGAGAGAAGAAAAAAAGAAGGTAAAAAAAAGGTGAAAACATGTTTAAAAAAGTATTTCCATCTCTCTCTCTATATATATTTATATATATATATATATATATATATATATATTTAAAAGAAAAAAAAATTATATATATATATATATATACATATAGAGAGAGAGAAAGAGATAGATAGATAGATAGATAGATACACATACATACATACATACATACATACATACATACATACAACATACATACATATATATGTGTGTATTGTTGGAGTTGCAAACATGGGTGCACTTGACAAACTCAGTGCGGCTATTCCCCATTGAAAGATTGTTGCATCCAGGACCCTTAGCACTGTGATATGCTACTCAATACCACTGGCATGGCCAGGTGTAAACAACATCTGACCTTTGTTGTGTATGTAACCATGGAGATTGTGATGTCACCTAGGCCCACCAAAGAACAGCCTTGTCAGAAGCAGCACTGCCATGATCAGAAGCAGCAGCACCATAAGTTTTCAAATAAGCTGGATTTAACCAAGACAAGTGAGTCCAATAGGATGCAGGTATGTCCTCTATCCTTACAGCTTCCCGTGGCTGTTGGTTTTATACCGTTTGGGGACAGCCAAGGAGGCGTCAGCAGACAACACAGGTAAGTGTGTGCTTGTGTGTGTGTGTGTGTGTGTGTGTGTGTGTTTCCTATGCAGATCCTAAACCCAGTATCAAATGCAAGTAGGAGGAGTAAGAAGGGTTCCTGCCAAAGCCAGGTTATGGATTGCATTTAAAAATGGTCCATCAGAGTGAAATGGACTCCCATCTTCCTGCTTAGCAATAATGATATGGGTTTAGGGCCTGCTGTGTGTACTGGTGGGTGACTGCCACCCAGCCAGAGTGTGTATGGGAGGCTGCCAGCCAGCCAGCCTACCTTCCTACAAGTAGTGATGGTGCATGTGAAGGGGACAGCGTTGGTTCCTCCCCTTTCACAGTTATCACTTCTCATTCTTCCTTTTGGCTGGTATCAAATGTGGTGTCTGTTTATATCAGTTTAATATCTGATATGTCCCCTATCTGGTAGCATATATTAAGTGCACCACCAGGGTTCAGTGTTGGAAAGAAAGATTACCTGTTTATTTACTGCTGCAGCTGCTTGCTGGCTAGTCCAGTGGGCCCTTACTGCAGGCAAAAGACAATAGGTGGTGCCGCTTGTGTCTGGCCCCTGTTGGAGCGACCAGGCACAGGACTGCTGCTGCTGAATGTCCTCTTTAATTGAATAAGCTCAGCAACCAGCACACCTGTGCAGGTTGGACATGACATGATAGGTAGCTGTCTTTCAGGTAGTGGGTGCTGAATCTTGTTAATTGACATGGGGGTGTCATTGCTGTTGATTGACCATGCATTGGTACTGTGGTATTGGAATAATAAAAACAAATGTTGCCAGCCAACCATCCATTGCAATAATGGATAGGACATCAGCTATGAGGCATTTGTTTGTACAAACTGCTGCTCACAACTAATGTTGTAATATAGTGTCTCCATCTGCTGGTGGTATTGAATAAGCAATAGTGCAATGATAGGGTCTGAAAAAGAAGAAAAATAAGAAGCAGCAGCATAGGAAAAAAGGAGGAAAGAAGGAAAACATGGAGAGAAGAAAAAAAGAAGGTTAAAAAAAAAGGTGAAAACATGTTTAAAAAAGTATTTCCATCTCTCTCTCTCTCTCTCTCTCTCTCTCTCTCTCTCTCTCTCTCTGTATATATATATATATATATATATATATATACATATAGAAAGAGAGAAAGAGATAGATAGATAGATAGATAGATAGATAGATACATACATACATACATACATACATACATATGTGTGTATTGTTGGAGTTGCAAACATGGGTGCACTTGACAAACTCAGTGCGGCTATTCCCCATTGAAAGATTGTTGCATCCAGGACCCTTAGCACTGTGATATGCTACTCAATACCACTGGCATGGCCAGGTGTAAACAACATCTGACCTTTGTTGTGTATGTAACCATGGAGATTGTGATGTCACCTAGGCCCACCAAAGAACAGCCTTGTCAGAAGCAGCACTGCCATGAGCAGAAGCAGCAGATCCATAGGTTTTCAAATAAGCTGGATTTAACCAAGACAAGTGAGTCCAATAGGATGCAGGTATGTCCTCTATCCTTACAGCTTCCCGTGGCTGTTGGTTTTATACCGTTTGGGGACAGCCAAGGAGGCGTCAGCAGGCAACACAGGTAAGTGTGTGCTTGTGTGTGTGTGTGTGTTTCCTATGCAGATCCTAAACCCAGTATCAAATGCAAGTAGGAGGAGTAAGAAGGGTTCCTGCCAAATCCAGGTTATGGATTGCATTTAAAAATGGTCCATCAGAGTGAAATGGACTCCCATCTTCCTGCTTAGCAATAATGATATGGGTTTAGGGTCTGCTGTGTGTACTGGTGGGTGACTGCCACCCAGCCAGAGTGTGTATGGGAGGCTGCCAGCCAGCCTCCCTTCCTACAAGTAGTGATGGTGCATGTGAAGGGGACAGCGTTGGTTCCTCCCCTTTCACAGTTATCACTTCTCATTCTTCCTTTTGGCTGGTATCAAATGTGGTGTCTGTTTATATCAGTTTAATATCTGATATGTCCCCTATCTGGTAGCATATATTAAGTGCACCACCAGGGTTCAGTGTTGGAAAGAAAGATTACCTGTTTATTTGCTGCAGCTGCTTGCTGGCTAGTCCAGTGGGCCCCTACTGCAGGCAAAAGACAATAGGTGGTGCCGCTTGTGTCTGGCCCCTGTTGGAGCGACCAGGCACAGGACTGCTGCTGCTGAATGTCCTCTTTAATTGAATAAGCTCAGCAACCAGCACACCTGTGCAGGTTGGACATGACATGATAGGTAGCTGTCTTTCAGGTAGTGGGTGCTGAATCTTGTTAATTGACCATGCATTGGTACTGTGGTATTGGAATAATTAAAACAAATGTTGCCAGCCAGCCATCCATTGCAATAATGGATAGGACATCAGCTATGAGGTATTTGTTTGTACAAACTGCTGCTCACAACTAATGTTGTAATATAGTGTCTCCATCTGCTGGTGGTATTGAATAAGCAATAGTGCAATGATAGGGTCTGAAAAAGAAGAAAAATAAGAAGCAGCAGCATAGGAAAAAAGGAGGAAAGAAGGAAAACATAGAGAGAAGAAAAAAAGAAGGTAAAAAAAAGGTGAAAACATGTTTAAAAAAGTATTTCCATCTCTCTCTCTATATATATGTATATATATATATATATATATATATTTAAAAGAAAAAAAAATTATATATATATATATATATATATATATATATATATATATATATATATACATATAGAGAGAGAGAAAGAGATAGATAGATAGATAGATACACATACATACATACATACATACATACATACATACATACATACAACATACATACATATATATGTGTGTATTGTTGGAGTTGCAAACATGGGTGCACTTGACAAACTCAGTGCGGCTATTCCCCATTGAAAGATTGTTGCATCCAGGACCCTTAGCACTGTGATATGCTACTCAATACCACTGGCATGGCCAGGTGTAAACAACATCTGACCTTTGTTGTGTATGTAACCATGGAGATTGTGATGTCACCTAGGCCCACCAAAGAACAGCCTTGTCAGAAGCAGCACTGCCATGATCAGAAGCAGCAGCACCATAAGTTTTCAAATAAGCTGGATTTAACCAAGACAAGTGAGTCCAATAGGATGCAGGTATGTCCTCTATCCTTACAGCTTCCCGTGGCTGTTGGTTTTATACCGTTTGGGGACAGCCAAGGAGGCGTCAGCAGGCAACACAGGTAAGTGTGTGCTTGTGTGTGTGTGTGTGTGTGTGTGTTTCCTATGCAGATCCTAAACCCAGTATCAAATGCAAGTAGGAGGAGTAAGAAGGGTTCCTGCCAAAGCCAGGTTATGGATTGCATTTAAAAATGGTCCATCAGAGTGAAATGGACTCCCATCTTCCTGCTTAGCAATAATGATATGGGTTTAGGGCCTGCTGTGTGTACTGGTGGGTGACTGCCACCCAGCCAGAGTGTGTATGGGAGGCTGCCAGCCAGCCTACCTTCCTACAAGTAGTGATGGTGCATGTGAAGGGGACAGCGTTGGTTCCTCCCCTTTCACAGTTATCACTTCTCATTCTTCCTTTTGGCTGGTATCAAATGTGGTGTCTGTTTATATCAGTTTACTATCTGATATGTCCCCTATCTGGTAGCATATATTAAGTGCACCACCAGGGTTCAGTGTTGGAAAGAAAGATTACCTGTTTATTTACTGCTGCAGCTGCTTGCTGGCTAGTCCAGTGGGCCCCTACTGCAGGCAAAAGACAATAGGTGGTGCCGCTTGTGTCTGGCCCCTGTTGCAGCGACCAGGCACAGGACTGCTGCTGCTGAATGTCCTCTTTAATTGAATAAGCTCAGCAACCAGCACACCTGTGCAGGTTGGACATGAGATGATAGGTAGCTGTCTTTCAGGTAGTGGGTGCTGAATCTTGTTAATTGACATGGGGGTGTCATTGCTGTTGATTGACCATGCATTGGTACTGTGGTATTGGAATAATAAAAACAAATGTTGCCAGCCAACCATCCATTGCAATAATGGATAGGACATCAGCTATGAGGCATTTGTTTGTACAAACTGCTGCTCACAACTAATGTTGTAATATAGTGTCTCCATCTGCTGGTGGTATTGAATAAGCAATAGTGCAATGATAGGGTCTGAAAAAGAAGAAAAATAAGAAGCAGCAGCATAGGAAAAAAGGAGGAAAGAAGGAAAACATGGAGAGAAGAAAAAAAGAAGGTTAAAAAAAAAGGTGAAAACATGTTTAAAAAAGTATTTCCATCTCTCTCTCTCTCTATATATGTATATATATATATATATATATATATATATATTTAAAAGAAAAAAAAAAAAAAATATATATATATATATATATATATATACATATAGAAAGAGAGAAAGAGATAGATAGATAGATACATACATACATACATACATTACATACATTACATACATACATTACATACATACATACATACATATGTGTGTATTGTTGGAGTTGCAAACATGGGTGCACTTGACAAACTCAGTGCGGCTATTCCCCATTGAAAGATTGTTGCATCCAGGACCCTTAGCACTGTGATATGCTACTCAATACCACTGGCATGGCCAGGTGTAAACAACATCTGACCTTTGTTGTGTATGTAACCATGGAGATTGTGATGTCACCTAGGCCCACCAAAGAACAGCCTTGTCAGAAGCAGCACTGCCATGAGCAGAAGCAGCAGATCCATAGGTTTTCAAATAAGCTGGATTTAACCAAGACAAGTGAGTCCAATAGGATGCAGGTATGTCCTCTATCCTTACAGCTTCCCGTGGCTGTTGGTTTTATACCGTTTGGGGACAGCCAAGGAGGCGTCAGCAGGCAACACAGGTAAGTGTGTGCTTGTGTGTGTGTGTGTGTGTGTGTGTGTGTGTGTTTCCTATGCAGATCCTAAACCCAGTATCAAATGCAAGTAGGAGGAGTAAGAAGGGTTCCTGCCAAAGCCAGGTTATGGATTGCATTTAAAAATGGTCCATCAGAGTGAAATGGACTCCCATCTTCCTGCTTAGCAATAATGATATGGGTTTAGGGCCTGCTGTGTGTACTGGTGGGTGACTGCCACCCAGCCAGAGTGTGTATGGGAGGCTGCCAGCCAGCCTACCTTCCTACAAGTAGTGATGGTGCATGTGAAGGGGACAGCGTTGGTTCCTCCCCTTTCACAGTTATCACTTCTCATTCTTCCTTTTGGCTGGTATCAAATGTGGTGTCTGTTTATGTCAGTTTAATATCTGATATGTCCCCTATATGGTAGCATATATTAAATGCACCACCAGGGTTCAGTGTTGGAAAGAAAGATTACCTGTTTATTTGCTGCAGCTGCTTGCTGGCTAGTCCAGTGGGCCCCTACTGCAGGCAAAAGACAATAGGTGGTGCCGCTTGTGTCTGGCCCCTGTTGGAGCGACCAGGCACAGGACTGCTGCTGCTGAATGTCCTCTTTAATTGAATAAGCTCAGCAACCAGCACACCTGTGCAGGTTGGACATGACATGATAGGTAGCTGTCTTTCAGGTAGTGGGTGCTGAATCTTGTTAATTGACATGGGGGTGTCATTGCTGTTGATTGACCATGCATTGGTACTGTGGTATTGGAATAATTAAAACAAATGTTGCCAGCCAGCCATCCATTGCAATAATGGATAGGACATCAGCTATGAGGCATTTGTTTGTACAAACTGCTGCTCACGACTAATGTTGTAATATAGTGTCTCCATCTGCTGGTGGTATTGAATAAGCAATAGTGCAATGATAGGGTCTGAAAAAGGAGTAAAATAAGAAGCAGCAGCATAGGAAAAAAGGAGGAAAGAAGGAAAACATGGAGAGAAGAAAAAAAGAAGGTAAAAAAAGGTGAAAACATGTTTAAAAAAGTATTTCCATCTCTCTCTCTCTATATATATGTATATATATATATATATATATATATATTTAAAAGAAAAAAAAATTATATATATATATATATATATATATATATATACATATAGAGAGAGAGAAAGAGATAGATAGATAGATAGATAGATACACATACATACATACATACATACAACATACATACATACATACATATGTGTGTATTGTTGGAGTTGCAAACATGGGTGCTCTTGACAAACTCAGTGCGGCTATTCCCCATTGAAAGATTGTTGCATCCAGGACCCTTAGCACTGTGATATGCTACTCAATACCACTGGCATGGCCAGGTGTAAACAACATCTGACCTTTGTTGTGTATGTAACCATGGAGATTGTGATGTCACCTAGGCCCACCAAAGAACAGCCTTGTCAGAAGCAGCACTGCCATGATCAGAAGCAGCAGCACCATAAGTTTTCAAATAAGCTGGATTTAACCAAGACAAGTGAGTCCAATAGGATGCAGGTATGTCCTGTATCCTTACAGCTTCCCGTGGCTGTTGGTTTTATACCGTTTGGGGACAGCCAAGGAGGCGTCAGCAGGCAACACAGGTAAGTGTGTGCTTGTGTGTGTGTGTGTGTGTGTGTGTGTGTGTGTGTTTCCTATGCAGATCCTAAACCCAGTATCAAATGCAAGTAGGAGGAGTAAGAAGGGTTCCTGCCAAAGCCAGGTTATGGATTGCATTTAAAAATGGTCCATCAGAGTGAAATGGACTCCCATCTTCCTGCTTAGCAATAATGATATGGGTTTAGGGCCTGCTGTGTGTACTGGTGGGTGACTGCCACCCAGCCAGAGTGTGTATGGGAGGCTGCCAGCCAGCCTACCTTCCTACAAGTAGTGATGGTGCATGTGAAGGGGACAGCGTTGGTTCCTCCCCTTTCACAGTTATCACTTCTCATTCTTCCTTTTGGCTGGTATCAAATGTGGTGTCTGTTTATATCAGTTTACTATCTGATATGTCCCCTATCTGGTAGCATATATTAAGTGCACCACCAGGGTTCAGTGTTGGAAAGAAAGATTACCTGTTTATTTACTGCTGCAGCTGCTTGCTGGCAAGTCCAGTGGGCCCCTACTGCAGGCAAAAGACAATAGGTGGTGCCGCTTGTGTCTGGCCCCTGTTGCAGCGACCAGGCACAGGACTGCTGCTGCTGAATGTCCTCTTTAATTGAATAAGCTCAGCAACCAGCACACCTGTGCAGGTTGGACATGACATGATAGGTAGCTGTCTTTCAGGTAGTGGGTGCTGAATCTTGTTAATTGACATGGGGGTGTCATTGCTGTTGATTGACCATGCATTGGTACTGTGGTATTGGAATAATAAAAACAAATGTTGCCAGCCAACCATCCATTGCAATAATGGATAGGACATCAGCTATGAGGCATTTGTTTGTACAAACTGCTGCTCACAACTAATGTTGTAATATAGTGTCTCCATCTGCTGGTGGTATTGAATAAGCAATAGTGCAATGATAGGGTCTGAAAAAGAAGAAAAATAAGAAGCAGCAGCATAGGAAAATAGGAGGAAAGAAGGAAAACATGGAGAGAAGAAAAAAAGGTTAAAAAAAAAGGTGAAAACATGTTTAAAAAAGTATTTCCATCTCTCTCTCTCTCTATATATGTGTATATATATATATATATATATATATATATATTTAAAAGAAAAAAAAATTATATATATATATATATATATATACATATAGAAAGAGAGAAAGAGATAGATAGATAGATAGATACATACATACATTACATACATTACATACATACATTACATACATACATACATATGTGTGTATTGTTGGAGTTGCAAACATGGGTGCACTTGACAAACTCAGTGCTGCTATTCCCCATTGAAAGATTGTTGCATCCAGGACCCTTAGCAGTGTGATATGCTACTCAATACCACTGGCATGGCCAGGTGTAAACAACATCTGACCTTTGTTGTGTATGTAACCATGGAGATTGTGATGTCACCTAGGCCCACCAAAGAACAGCCTTGTCAGAAGCAGCACTGCCATGAGCAGAAGCAGCAGATCCATAGGTTTTCAAATAAGCTGGATTTAACCAAGACAAGTGAGTCCAATAGGATGCAGGTATGTCCTCTATCCTTACAGCTTCCCGTGGCTGTTGGTTTTATACCGTTTGGGGACAGCCAAGGAGGCGTCAGCAGGCAACACAGGTAAGTGTGTGCTTGTGTGTGTGTGTGTGTGTGTGTTTCCTATGCAGATCCTAAACCCAGTATCAAATGCAAGTAGGAGGAGTAAGAAGGGTTCCTGCCAAAGCCAGGTTATGGATTGCATTTAAAAATGGTCCATCAGAGTGAAATGGACTCCCATCTTCCTGCTTAGCAATAATGATATGGGTTTAGGGTCTGCTGTGTGTACTGGTGGGTGACTGCCACCCAGCCAGAGTGTGTATGGGAGGCTGCCAGCCAGCCTCCCTTCCTACAAGTAGTGATGGTGCATGTGAAGGGGACAGCGTTGGTTCCTCCCCTTTCACAGTTATCACTTCTCATTCTTCCTTTTGGCTGGTATCAAATGTGGTGTCTGTTTATATCAGTTTAATATCTGATATGCCCCCTATCTGGTAGCATATATTAAGTGCACCACCAGGGTTCAGTGTTGGAAAGAAAGATTACCTGTTTATTTGCTGCAGCTGCTTGCTGGCTAGTCCAGTGGGCCCCTACTGCAGGCAAAAGACAATAGGTGGTGCCGCTTGTGTCTGGCCCCTGTTGGAGCGACCAGGCACAGGACTGCTGCTGCTGAATGTCCTCTTTAATTGAATAAGCTCAGCAACCAGCACATCTGTGCAGGTTGGACATGACATGATAGGTAGCTGTCTTTCAGGTAGTGGGTGCTGAATCTTGTTAATTGACCATGCATTGGTACTGTGGTATTGGAATAATTAAAACAAATGTTGCCAGCCAGCCATCCATTGCAATAATGGATAGGACATCAGCTATGAGGCATTTGTTTGTACAAACTGCTGCTCACAACTAATGTTGTAATATAGTGTCTCCATCTGCTGGTGGTATTGAATAAGCAATAGTGCAATGATAGGGTCTGAAAAAGAAGAAAAATAAGAAGCAGCAGCATAGGAAAAAAGGAGGAAAGAAGGAAAACATGGAGAGAAGAAAAAAAGAAGGTAAAAAAAAGGTGAAAACATGTTTAAAAAAGTATTTCCATCTCTCTCGCTCTATATATGTATATATATATATATATATATATATATATATATATTTAAAAGAAAAAAAAATTATATATATATATATATATATATATATATATATATATATACATATAGAGAGAGAGAAAGAGATAGATAGATAGATAGATAGATAGATAAATAGATACACATACACACATACATACATACATACATACAACATACATACATATATATGTGTGTATTGTTGGAGTTGCAAACATGGGTGCACTTGACAAACTCAGTGCGGCTATTCCCCATTGAAAGATTGTTGCATCCAGGACCCTTAGCACTGTGATATGCTACTCAATACCACTGGCATGGCCAGGTGTAAACAACATCTGACCTTTGTTGTGTATGTAACCATGGAGATTGTGATGTCACCTAGGCCCACCAAAGAACAGCCTTGTCAGAAGCAGCACTGCCATGAGCAGAAGCAGCAGATCCATAGGTTTTCAAATAAGCTGGATTTAACCAAGACAAGTGAGTCCAATAGGATGCAGGTATGTCCTCTATCCTTACAGCTTCCCGTGGCTGTTGGTTTTATACCGTTTGGGGACAGCCAAGGAGGCGTCAGCAGACAACACAGGTAAGTGTGTGCTTGTGTGTGTGTGTGTGTTTCCTATGCAGATCCTAAACCCAGTATCAAATGCAAGTAGGAGGAGTAAGAAGGGTTCCTGCCAAAGCCAGGTTATGGATTGCATTTAAAAATGGTCCATCAGAGTGAAATGGACTCCCATCTTCCTGCTTAGCAATAATGATATGGGTTTAGGGCCTGCTGTGTGTACTGGTGGGTGACTGCCACCCAGCCAGAGTGTGTATGGGAGGCTGCCAGCCAGCCTACCTTCCTACAAGTAATGATGGTGCATGTGAAGGGGACAGCGTTGGTTCCTCCCCTTTCACAGTTATCACTTCTCATTCTTCCTTTTGGCTGGTATCAAATGTGGTGTCTGTTTATATCAGTTTAATATCTGATATGTCCCCTATATGGTAGCATATATTAAATGCACCACCAGGGTTCAGTGTTGGAAAGAAAGATTACCTGTTTATTTGCTGCAGCTGCTTGCTGGCTAGTCCAGTGGGCCCCTACTGCAGGCAAAAGACAATAGGTGGTGCCGCTTGTGTCTGGCCCCTGTTGGAGCGACCAGGCACAGGACTGCTGCTGCTGAATGTCCTCTTTAATTGAATAAGCTCAGCAACCAGCACACCTGTGCAGGTTGGACATGACATGATAGGTAGCTGTCTTTCAGGTAGTGGGTGCTGAATCTTGTTAATTGACATGGGGGTGTCATTGCTGTTGATTGACCATGCATTGGTACTGTGGTATTGGAATAATTAAAACAAATGTTGCCAGCCAGCCATCCATTGCAATAATGGATAGGACATCAGCTATGAGGCATTTGTTTGTACAAACTGCTGCTCACGACTAATGTTGTAATATAGTGTCTCCATCTGCTGGTGGTATTGAATAAGCAATAGTGCAATGATAGGGTCTGAAAAAGGAGTAAAATAAGAAGCAGCAGCATAGGAAAAAAGGAGGAAAGAAGGAAAACATGGAGAGAAGAAAAAAAGAAGGTAAAAAAAAGGTGAAAACATGTTTAAAAAAGTATTTCCATCTCTCTCTCTCTCTATATATGTATATATATATATATATATATATATATATTTAAAAGAAAAAAAAATTATATATATATATATATATATATATATATACATATAGAGAGAGAGAAAGAGATAGATAGATAGATAGATAGATAGATACACATACATACATACATACATACAACATACATACATACATACATATGTGTGTATTGTTGGAGTTGCAAACATGGGTGCTCTTGACAAACTCAGTGCGGCTATTCCCCATTGAAAGATTGTTGCATCCAGGACCCTTAGCACTGTGATATGCTACTCAATACCACTGGCATGGCCAGGTGTAAACAACATCTGACCTTTGTTGTGTATGTAACCATGGAGATTGTGATGTCACCTAGGCCCACCAAAGAACAGCCTTGTCAGAAGCAGCACTGCCATGATCAGAAGCAGCAGCACCATAAGTTTTCAAATAAGCTGGATTTAACCAAGACAAGTGAGTTCAATAGGATGCAGGTATGTCCTGTATCCTTACAGCTTCCCGTGGCTGTTGGTTTTATACCGTTTGGGGACAGCCAAGGAGGCGTCAGCAGGCAACACAGGTAAGTGTGTGCTTGTGTGTGTGTGTGTGTGTGTGTGTGTGTGTTTCCTATGCAGATCCTAAACCCAGTATCAAATGCAAGTAGGAGGAGTAAGAAGGGTTCCTGCCAAAGCCAGGTTATGGATTGCATTTAAAAATGGTCCATCAGAGTGAAATGGACTCCCATCTTCCTGCTTAGCAATAATGATATGGGTTTAGGGCCTGCTGTGTGTACTGGTGGGTGACTGCCACCCAGCCAGAGTGTGTATGGGAGGCTGCCAGCCAGCCTACCTTCCTACAAGTAGTGATGGTGCATGTGAAGGGGACAGCGTTGGTTCCTCCCCTTTCACAGTTATCACTTCTCATTCTTCCTTTTGGCTGGTATCAAATGTGGTGTCTGTTTATATCAGTTTACTATCTGATATGTCCCCTATCTGGTTGCATATATTAAGTGCACCACCAGGGTTCAGTGTTGGAAAGAAAGATTACCTGTTTATTTACTGCTGCAGCTGCTTGCTGGCTAGTCCAGTGGGCCCCTACTGCAGGCAAAAGACAATAGGTGGTGCCGCTTGTGTCTGGCCCCTGTTGCAGCGACCAGGCACAGGACTGCTGCTGCTGAATGTCCTCTTTAATTGAATAAGCTCAGCAACCAGCACACCTGTGCAGGTTGGACATGACATGATAGGTAGCTGTCTTTCAGGTAGTGGGTGCTGAATCTTGTTAATTGACATGGGGGTGTCATTGCTGTTGATTGACCATGCATTGGTACTGTGGTATTGGAATAATAAAAACAAATGTTGCCAGCCAACCATCCATTGCAATAATGGATAGGACATCAGCTATGAGGCATTTGTTTGTACAAACTGCTGCTCACAACTAATGTTGTAATATAGTGTCTCCATCTGCTGGTGGTATTGAATAAGCAATAGTGCAATGATAGGGTCTGAAAAAGAAGAAAAATAAGAAGCAGCAGCATAGGAAAATAGGAGGAAAGAAGGAAAACATGGAGAGAAGAAAAAAAGAAGGTTAAAAAAAAAGGTGAAAACATGTTTAAAAAAGTATTTCCATCTCTCTCTCTCTATATATGTGTATATATATATATATATATATATATATATATATTTGAAAGAAAAAAATTATATATATATATATATATATATATACATATAGAAAGAGAGAAAGAGATAGATAGATAGATACATACATACATACATACATTACATACATTACATACATACATTACATACATACATACATATGTGTGTATTGTTGGAGTTGCAAACATGGGTGCACTTGACAAACTCAGTGCTGCTATTCCCCATTGAAAGATTGTTGCATCCAGGACCCTTAGCAGTGTGATATGCTACTCAATACCACTGGCATGGCCAGGTGTAAACAACATCTGACCTTTGTTGTGTATGTAACCATGGAGATTGTGATGTCACCTAGGCCCACCAAAGAACAGCCTTGTCAGAAGCAGCACTGCCATGAGCAGAAGCAGCAGATCCATAGGTTTTCAAATAAGCTGGATTTAACCAAGACAAGTGAGTCCAATAGGATGCAGGTATGTCCTCTATCCTTACAGCTTCCCGTGGCTGTTGGTTTTATACCGTTTGGGGACAGCCAAGGAGGCGTCAGCAGGCAACACAGGTAAGTGTGTGCTTGTGTGTGTGTGTGTGTGTGTGTGTGTTTCCTATGCAGATCCTAAACCCAGTATCAAATGCAAGTAGGAGGAGTAAGAAGGGTTCCTGCCAAAGCCAGGTTATGGATTGCATTTAAAAATGGTCCATCAGAGTGAAATGGACTCCCATCTTCCTGCTTAGCAATAATGATATGGGTTTAGGGTCTGCTGTGTGTACTGGTGGGTGACTGCCACCCAGCCAGAGTGTGTATGGGAGGCTGCCAGCCAGCCTCCCTTCCTACAAGTAGTGATGGTGCATGTGAAGGGGACAGCGTTGGTTCCTCCCCTTTCACAGTTATCACTTCTCATTCTTCCTTTTGGCTGGTATCAAATGTGGTGTCTGTTTATATCAGTTTAATATCTGATATGCCCCCTATCTGGTAGCATATATTAAGTGCACCACCAGGGTTCAGTGTTGGAAAGAAAGATTACCTGTTTATTTGCTGCAGCTGCTTGCTGGCTAGTCCAGTGGGCCCCTACTGCAGGCAAAAGACAATAGGTGGTGCCGCTTGTGTCTGGCCCCTGTTGGAGCGACCAGGCACAGGACTGCTGCTGCTGAATGTCCTCTTTAATTGAATAAGCTCAGCAACCAGCACACCTGTGCAGGTTGGACATGACATGATAGGTAGCTGTCTTTCAGGTAGTGGGTGCTGAATCTTGTTAATTGACCATGCATTGGTACTGTGGTATTGGAATAATTAAAACAAATGTTGCCAGCCAGCCATCCATTGCAATAATGGATAGGACATCAGCTATGAGGCATTTGTTTGTACAAACTGCTGCTCACAACTAATGTTGTAATATAGTGTCTCCATCTGCTGGTGGTATTGAATAAGCAATAGTGCAATGATAGGGTCTGAAAAAGAAGAAAAATAAGAAGCAGCAGCATAGGAAAAAAGGAGGAAAGAAGGAAAACATGGAGAGAAGAAAAAAAGAAGGTAAAAAAAAGGTGAAAACATGTTTAAAAAAGTATTTCCATCTCTCTCGCTCTATATATGTATATATATATATATATATATATATATATATATATTTAAAAGAAAAAAAAATTATATATATATATATATATATATATATATACATATAGAGAGAGAGAAAGAGATAGATAGATAGATAGATAGATAGATAAATAGATACACATACATACATACATACATACATACATACATACAACATACATACATATATATGTGTGTATTGTTGGAGTTGCAAACATGGGTGCACTTGACAAACTCAGTGCGGCTATTCCCCATTGAAAGATTGTTGCATCCAGGACCCTTAGCACTGTGATATGCTACTCAATACCACTGGCATGGCCAGGTGTAAACAACATCTGACCTTTGTTGTGTATGTAACCATGGAGATTGTGATGTCACCTAGGCCCACCAAAGAACAGCCTTGTCAGAAGCAGCACTGCCATGATCAGAAGCAGCAGCACCATAAGTTTTCAAATAAGCTGGATTTAACCAAGACAAGTGAGTCCAATAGGATGCAGGTATGTCCTCTATCCTTACAGCTTCCCGTGGCTGTTGGTTTTATACCGTTTGGGGACAGCCAAGGAGGCGTCAGCAGACAACACAGGTAAGTGTGTGCTTGTGTGTGTGTGTGTGTTTCCTATGCAGATCCTAAACCCAGTATCAAATGCAAGTAGGAGGAGTAAGAAGGGTTCCTGCCAAAGCCAGGTTATGGATTGCATTTAAAAATGGTCCATCAGAGTGAAATGGACTCCCATCTTCCTGCTTAGCAATAATGATATGGGTTTAGGGCCTGCTGTGTGTACTGGTGGGTGACTGCCACCCAGCCAGAGTGTGTATGGGAGGCTGCCAGCCAGCCTACCTTCCTACAAGTAGTGATGGTGCATGTGAAGGGGACAGCGTTGGTTCCTCCCCTTTCACAGTTATCACTTCTCATTCTTCCTTTTGGCTGGTATCAAATGTGGTGTCTGTTTATATCAGTTTAATATCTGATATGTCCCCTATCTGGTAGCATATATTAAGTGCACCACCAGGGTTCAGTGTTGGAAAGAAAGATTACCTGTTTATTTACTGCTGCAGCTGCTTGCTGGCTAGTCCAGTGGGCCCCTACTGCAGGCAAAAGACAATAGGTGGTGTCGCTTGTGTCTGGCCCCTGTTGGAGCGACCGGGCACAGGACTGCTGCTGCTGAATGTCCTCTTTAATTGAATAAGCTCAGCAACCAGCACACCTGAGCAGGTTGGACATGACATGATAGGTAGCTGTCTTTCAGGTAGTGGGTGCTGAATCTTGTTAATTGACATGGGGGTGTCATTGCTGTTGATTGACCATGCATTGGTACTGTGGTATTGGAATAATAAAAACAAATGTTGCCAGCCAACCATCCATTGCAATAATGGATAGGACATCAGCTATGAGGCATTTGTTTGTACAAACTGCTGCTCACAACTAATGTTGTAATATAGTGTCTCCATCTGCTGGTGGTATTGAATAAGCAATAGTGCAATGATAGGGTCTGAAAAAGAAGAAAAATAAGAAGCAGCAGCATAGGAAAAAAGGAGGAAAGAAGGAAAACATGGAGAGAAGAAAAAAAGAAGGTTAAAAAAAAAGGTGAAAACATGTTTAAAAAAGTATTTCCATCTCTCTCTCTCTCTCTCTCTCTCTCTCTCTCTCTCTCTCTCTCTCTCTCTCTCTCTCTCTCTCTCTCTCTCTATATATATATATATACATATAGAAAGAGAGAAAGAGAGAAAGATAGATAGATAGATAGATAGATAGATAGATAGATACATACATACATACATACATACATACATATGTGTGTATTGTTGGAGTTGCAAACATGGGTGCACTTGACAAACTCAGTGCGGCTATTCCCCATTGAAAGATTGTTGCATCCAGGACCCTTAGCACTGTGATATGCTACTCAATACCACTGGCATGGCCAGGTGTAAACAACATCTGACCTTTGTTGTGTATGTAACCATGGAGATTGTGATGTCACCTAGGCCCACCAAAGAACAGCCTTGTCAGAAGCAGCACTGCCATGAGCAGAAGCAGCAGATCCATAGGTTTTCAAATAAGCTGGATTTAACCAAGACAAGTGAGTCCAATAGGATGCAGGTATGTCCTCTATCCTTACAGCTTCCCTTGGCTGTTGGTTTTATACCGTTTGGGGACAGCCAAGGAGGCGTCAGCAGGCAACACAGGTAAGTGTGTGCTTGTGTGTGTGTGTGTGTGTGTGTTTCCTATGCAGATCCTAAACCCAGTATCAAATGCAAGTAGGAGGAGTAAGAAGGGTTCCTGCCAAAGCCAGGTTATGGATTGCATTTAAAAATGGTCCATCAGAGTGAAATGGACTCCCATCTTCCTGCTTAGCAATAATGATATGGGTTTAGGGTCTGCTGTGTGTACTGGTGGGTGACTGCCACCCAGCCAGAGTGTGTATGGGAGGCTGCCAGCCAGCCTCCCTTCCTACAAGTAGTGATGGTGCATGTGAAGGGGACAGCGTTGGTTCCTCCCCTTTCACAGTTATCACTTCTCATTCTTCCTTTTGGCTGGTATCAAATGTGGTGTCTGTTTATATCAGTTTAATATCTGATATGTCCCCTATCTGGTAGCATATATTAAGTGCACCACCAGGGTTCAGTGTTGGAAAGAAAGATTACCTGTTTATTTGCTGCAGCTGCTTGCTGGCTAGTCCAGTGGGCCCCTACTGCAGGCAAAAGACAATAGGTGGTGCCGCTTGTGTCTGGCCCCTGTTGGAGCGACCAGGCACAGGACTGCTGCTGCTGAATGTCCTCTTTAATTGAATAAGCTCAGCAACCAGCACACCTGTGCAGGTTGGACATGACATGATAGGTAGCTGTCTTTCAGGTAGTGGGTGCTGAATCTTGTTAATTGACCATGCATTGGTACTGTGGTATTGGAATAATTAAAACAAATGTTGCCAGCCAGCCATCCATTGCAATAATGGATAGGACATCAGCTATGAGGCATTTGTTTGTACAAACTGCTGCTCACAACTAATGTTGTAATATAGTGTCTCCATCTGCTGGTGGTATTGAATAAGCAATAGTGCAATGATAGGGTCTGAAAAAGAAGAAAAATAAGAAGCAGCAGCATAGGAAAAAAGGAGGAAAGAAGGAAAACATGGAGAGAAGAAAAAAAGAAGGTAAAAAAAAGGTGAAAACATGTTTAAAAAAGTATTTCCATCTCTCTCTCTCTATATATGTATATATATATATATATATATATATATATATATATATATATATATATATTTAAAAGAAAAAAAAATTATATATATATATATATATATATATATATATATATATATATATACATATAGAGAGAGAGAGAGAAAGAGATAGATAGATAGATACACATACATACATACATACATACATACATACATACAACATACATACATATATATGTGTGTATTGTTGGAGTTGCAAACATGGGTGCACTTGACAAACTCAGTGCGGCTATTCCCCATTGAAAGATTGTTGCATCCAGGACCCTTAGCACTGTGATATGCTACTCAATACCACTGGCATGGCCAGGTGTAAACAACATCTGACCTTTGTTGTGTATGTAACCATGGAGATTGTGATGTCACCTAGGCCCACCAAAGAACAGCCTTGTCAGAAGCAGCACTGCCATGATCAGAAGCAGCAGCACCATAAGTTTTCAAATAAGCTGGATTTAACCAAGACAAGTGAGTCCAATAGGATGCAGGTATGTCCTCTATCCTTACAGCTTCCCGTGGCTGTTGGTTTTATACCGTTTGGGGACAGCCAAGGAGGCGTCAGCAGACAACACAGGTAAGTGTGTGCTTGTGTGTGTGTGTGTGTTTCCTATGCAGATCCTAAACCCAGTATCAAATGCAAGTAGGAGGAGTAAGAAGGGTTCCTGCCAAAGCCAGGTTATGGATTGCATTTAAAAATGGTCCATCAGAGTGAAATGGACTCCCATCTTCCTGCTTAGCAATAATGATATGGGTTTAGGGCCTGCTGTGTGTACTGGTGGGTGACTGCCACCCAGCCAGAGTGTGTATGGGAGGCTGCCAGCCAGCCTACCTTCCTACAAGTAGTGATGGTGCATGTGAAGGGGACAGCGTTGGTTCCTCCCCTTTCACAGTTATCACTTCTCATTCTTCCTTTTGCCTGGTATCAAATGTGGTGTCTGTTTATATCAGTTTAATATCTGATATGTCCCCTATCTGGTAGCATATATTAAGTGCACCACCAGGGTTCAGTGTTGGAAAGAAAGATTACCTGTTTATTTACTGCTGCAGCTGCTTGCTGGCTAGTCCAGTGGGCCCCTACTGCAGGCAAAAGACAATAGGTGGTGTCGCTTGTGTCTGGCCCCTGTTGGAGCGACCGGGCACAGGACTGCTGCTGCTGAATGTCCTCTTTAATTGAATAAGCTCAGCAACCAGCACACCTGAGCAGGTTGGACATGACATGATAGGTAGCTGTCTTTCAGGTAGTGGGTGCTGAATCTTGTTAATTGACATGGGGGTGTCATTGCTGTTGATTGACCATGCATTGGTACTGTGGTATTGGAATAATAAAAACAAATGTTGCCAGCCAACCATCCATTGCAATAATGGATAGGACATCAGCTATGAGGCATTTGTTTGTACAAACTGCTGCTCACAACTAATGTTGTAATATAGTGTCTCCATCTGCTGGTGGTATTGAATAAGCAATAGTGCAATGATAGGGTCTGAAAAAGAAGAAAAATAAGAAGCAGCAGCATAGGAAAAAAGGAGGAAAGAAGGAAAACATGGAGAGAAGAAAAAAAGAAGGTTAAAAAAAAAGGTGAAAACATGTTTAAAAAAGTATTTCCATCTCTCTCTCTCTCTCTCTCTCTCTCTCTCTCTCTCTCTCTCTTTCTCTATATATATATATATATACATATAGAAAGAGAGAAAGAGAGAAAGATAGATAGATAGATAGATACATACATACATACATACATACATACATATGTGTGTATTGTTGGAGTTGCAAACATGGGTGCACTTGACAAACTCAGTGCGGCTATTCCCCATTGAAAGATTGTTGCATCCAGGACCCTTAGCACTGTGATATGCTACTCAATACCACTGGCATGGCCAGGTGTAAACAACATCTGACCTTTGTTGTGTATGTAACCATGGAGATTGTGATGTCACCTAGGCCCACCAAAGAACAGCCTTGTCAGAAGCAGCACTGCCATGAGCAGAAGCAGCAGATCCATAGGTTTTCAAATAAGCTGGATTTAACCAAGACAAGTGAGTCCAATAGGATGCAGGTATGTCCTCTATCCTTACAGCTTCCCTTGGCTGTTGGTTTTATACCGTTTGGGGACAGCCAAGGAGGCGTCAGCAGGCAACACAGGTAAGTGTGTGCTTGTGTGTGTGTGTGTGTGTGTGTTTCCTATGCAGATCCTAAACCCAGTATCAAATGCAAGTAGGAGGAGTAAGAAGGGTTCCTGCCAAAGCCAGGTTATGGATTGCATTTAAAAATGGTCCATCAGAGTGAAATGGACTCCCATCTTCCTGCTTAGCAATAATGATATGGGTTTAGGGTCTGCTGTGTGTACTGGTGGGTGACTGCCACCCAGCCAGAGTGTGTATGGGAGGCTGCCAGCCAGCCTCCCTTCCTACAAGTAGTGATGGTGCATGTGAAGGGGACAGCGTTGGTTCCTCCCCTTTCACAGTTATCACTTCTCATTCTTCCTTTTGGCTGGTATCAAATGTGGTGTCTGTTTATATCAGTTTAATATCTGATATGTCCCCTATCTGGTAGCATATATTAAGTGCACCACCAGGGTTCAGTGTTGGAAAGAAAGATTACCTGTTTATTTGCTGCAGCTGCTTGCTGGCTAGTCCAGTGGGCCCCTACTGCAGGCAAAAGACAATAGGTGGTGCCGCTTGTGTCTGGCCCCTGTTGGAGCGACCAGGCACAGGACTGCTGCTGCTGAATGTCCTCTTTAATTGAATAAGCTCAGCAACCAGCACACCTGTGCAGGTTGGACATGACATGATAGGTAGCTGTCTTTCAGGTAGTGGGTGCTGAATCTTGTTAATTGACCATGCATTGGTACTGTGGTATTGGAATAATTAAAACAAATGTTGCCAGCCAGCCATCCATTGCAATAATGGATAGGACATCAGCTATGAGGCATTTGTTTGTACAAACTGCTGCTCACAACTAATGTTGTAATATAGTGTCTCCATCTGCTGGTGGTATTGAATAAGCAATAGTGCAATGATAGGGTCTGAAAAAGAAGAAAAATAAGAAGCAGCAGCATAGGAAAAAAGGAGGAAAGAAGGAAAACATGGAGAGAAGAAAAAAAGAAGGTAAAAAAAAGGTGAAAACATGTTTAAAAAAGTATTTCCATCTCTCTCTCTCTATATATGTATATATATATATATATATATATATATATATATATATATATATTTAAAAGAAAAAAAAATTATATATATATATATATATATATATATATATACATATAGAGAGAGAGAGAGAAAGAGATAGATAGATAGATAGATACACATACATACATACATACATACATACATACATACATACAACATACATACATATATATGTGTGTATTGTTGGAGTTGCAAACATGGGTGCACTTGACAAACTCAGTGCGGCTATTCCCCATTGAAAGATTGTTGCATCCAGGACCCTTAGCACTGTGATATGCTACTCAATACCACTGGCATGGCCAGGTGTAAACAACATCTGACCTTTGTTGTGTATGTAACCATGGAGATTGTGATGTCACCTAGGCCCACCAAAGAACAGCCTTGTCAGAAGCAGCACTGCCATGATCAGAAGCAGCAGCACCATAAGTTTTCAAATAAGCTGGATTTAACCAAGACAAGTGAGTCCAATAGGATGCAGGTATGTCCTCTATCCTTACAGCTTCCCGTGGCTGTTGGTTTTATACCGTTTGGGGACAGCCAAGGAGGCGTCAGCAGACAACACAGGTAAGTGTGTGCTTGTGTGTGTGTGTGTGTGTTTCCTATGCAGATCCTAAACCCAGTATCAAATGCAAGTAGGAGGAGTAAGAAGGGTTCCTGCCAAAGCCAGGTTATGGATTGCATTTAAAAATGGTCCATCAGAGTGAAATGGACTCCCATCTTCCTGCTTAGCAATAATGATATGGGTTTAGGGCCTGCTGTGTGTACTGGTGGGTGACTGCCACCCAGCCAGAGTGTGTATGGGAGGCTGCCAGCCAGCCTACCTTCCTACAAGTAGTGATGGTGCATGTGAAGGGGACAGCGTTGGTTCCTCCCCTTTCACAGTTATCACTTCTCATTCTTCCTTTTGGCTGGTATCAAATGTGGTGTCTGTTTATATCAGTTTAATATCTGATATGTCCCCTATCTGGTAGCATATATTAAGTGCACCACCAGGGTTCAGTGTTGGAAAGAAAGATTACCTGTTTATTTACTGCTGCAACTGCTTGCTGGCTAGTCCAGTGGGCCCCTACTGCAGGCAAAAGACAATAGGTGGTGTCGCTTGTGTCTGGCCCCTGTTGGAGCGACCAGGCACAGGACTGCTGCTGCTGAATGTCCTCTTTAATTGAATAAGCTCAGCAACCAGCACACCTGAGCAGGTTGGACATGACATGATAGGTAGCTGTCTTTCAGGTAGTGGGTGCTGAATCTTGTTAATTGACATGGGGGTGTCATTGCTGTTGATTGACCATGCATTGGTACTGTGGTATTGGAATAATAAAAACAAATGTTGCCAGCCAACCATCCATTGCAATAATGGATAGGACATCAGCTATGAGGCATTTGTTTGTACAAACTGCTGCTCACAACTAATGTTGTAATATAGTGTCTCCATCTGCTGGTGGTATTGAATAAGCAATAGTGCAATGATAGGGTCTGAAAAAGAAGAAAAATAAGAAGCAGCAGCATAGGAAAAAAGGAGGAAAGAAGGAAAACATGGAGAGAAGAAAAAAAGAAGGTTAAAAAAAAAGGTGAAAACATGTTTAAAAAAGTATTTCCATCTCTCTCTCTCTCTCTCTCTCTCTCTCTCTCTCTATATATATATATATATATATATACACATATAGAAAGAGAGAAAGAGATAGATAGATAGATAGATACACATACATACATACATACATACATACATACAACATACATACATACATACATATGTGTGTATTGTTGGAGTTGCAAACATGGGTGCACTTGACAAACTCAGTGCGGCTATTCCCCATTGAAAGATTGTTGCATCCAGGACCCTTAGCACTGTGATATGCTACTCAATACCACTGGCATGGCCAGGTGTAAACAACATCTGACCTTTGTTGTGTATGTAACCATGGAGATTGTGATGTCACCTAGGCCCACCAAAGAACAGCCTTGTCAGAAGCAGCACTGCCATGATCAGAAGCAGCAGCACCATAAGTTTTCAAATAAGCTGGATTTAACCAAGACAAGTGAGTCCAATAGGATGCAGGTATGTCCTCTATCCTTACAGCTTCCCGTGGCTGTTGGTTTTATACCGTTTGGGGACAGCCAAGGAGGCGTCAGCAGGCAACACAGGTAAGTGTGTGCTTGTGTGTGTGTGTCTGTGTTTCCTATGCAGATCCTAAACCCAGTATCAAATGCAAGTAGGAGGAGTAAGAAGGGTTCCTGCCAAAGCCAGGTTATGGATTGCATTTAAAAATGGTCCATCAGAGTGAAATGGACTCCCATCTTCCTGCTTAGCAATAATGATATGGGTTTAGGGCCTGCTGTGTGTACTGGTGGGTGACTGCCACCCAGCCAGAGTGTGTATGGGAGGCTGCCAGCCAGCCTACCTTCCTACAAGTAGTGATGGTGCATGTGAAGGGGACAGCGTTGGTTCCTCCCCTTTCACAGTTATCACTTCTCATTCTTCCTTTTGGCTGGTATCAAATGTGGTGTCTGTTTATATCAGTTTACTATCTGATATGTCCCCTATCTGGTAGCATATATTAAGTGCACCACCAGGGTTCAGTGTTGGAAAGAAAGATTACCTGTTTATTTACTGCTGCAGCTGCTTGCTGGCTAGTCCAGTGGGCCCCTACTGCAGGCAAAAGACAATAGGTGGTGCCGCTTGTGTCTGGCCCCTGTTGCAGCGACCAGGCACAGGACTGCTGCTGCTGAATGTCCTCTTTAATTGAATAAGCTCAGCAACCAGCACACCTGTGCAGGTTGGACATGACATGATAGGTAGCTGTCTTTCAGGTAGTGGGTGCTGAATCTTGTTAATTGACATGGGGGTGTCATTGCTGTTGATTGACCATGCATTGGTACTGTGGTATTGGAATAATTAAAACAAATGTTGCCAGCCAGCCATCCATTGCAATAATGGATAGGACATCAGCTATGAGGCATTTGTTTGTACAAACTGCTGCTCACGACTAATGTTGTAATATAGTGTCTCCATCTGCTGGTGGTATTGAATAAGCAATAGTGCAATGATAGGGTCTGAAAAAGGAGTAAAATAAGAAGCAGCAGCATAGGAAAAAAGGAGGAAAGAAGGAAAACATGGAGAGAAGAAAAAAAGAAGGTAAAAAAAAGGTGAAAACATGTTTAAAAAAGTATTTCCATCTCTCTCTCTCTATATATATGTATATATATATATATATATATATATATATATATATATATTTAAAAGAAAAAAAAATTATATATATATATATATATATATATACATATAGAGAGAGAGAAAGAGATAGATAGATAGATAGATAGATACACATACATACATACATACATACATACATACAACATACATACATACATACATATGTGTGTATTGTTGGAGTTGCAAACATGGGTGCACTTGACAAATATATATATATATATATATATATATATATATATATATATATTTAAAAGAAGAAAAAAATTATATATAAATATATATATATATATACATATAGAGAGAGAGAGAGAGAGAAATATATATATATATATAGATAGATGGATAGATAGATAGATAGATAGATACACATACACACATACACACATACATACATACATATGTGTGTATTGTTGGAGTTGCAAACATGGGTGCACTTGACAAACTCAGTGCGGCTATTCCCCATTGAAAGATTGTTGCATCCAGGACCCTTAGCACTGTGATATGCTACTCAATACCACTGGCATGGCCAGGTGTAAACAACATCTGACCTGTGTTGTGTATGTAACCATGGAGATTGTGATGTCACCTAGGCCCACCAAAGAACAGCCTTGTCAGAAGCAGCACTGCCATGATCAGAAGCAGCAGCACCATAAGTTTTCAAATAAGCTGGATTTAACCAAGACAAGTGAGTCCAATAGGATGCAGGTATGTCCTCTATCCTTACAGCTTCCCGTGGCTGTTGGTTTTATACCGTTTGGGGACAGCCAAGGAGGCGTCAGCAGGCAACACAGGTAAGTGTGTGCTTGTGTGTGTGTGTGTGTGTTTCCTATGCAGATCCTAAACCCAGTATCAAATGCAAGTAGGAGGAGTAAGAAGGGATCCTGCCAAAGCCAGGTTATGGATTGCATTTAAAAATGGTCCATCAGAGTGAAATGGACTCCCATCTTCCTGCTTAGCAATAATGATATGGGTTTAGGGCCTGCTGTGTGTACTGGTGGGTGACTGCCACCCAGCCAGAGTGTGTATGGGAGGCTGCCAGCCAGCCTACCTTCCTACAAGTAGTGATGGTGCATGTGAAGGGGACAGCGTTGGTTCCTCCCCTTTCACAGTTATCACTTCTCATTCTTCGTTTTGGCTGGTATCAAATGTGGTGTCTGTTTATATCAGTTTACTATCTGATATGTCCCCTATCTGGTAGCATATATTAAGTGCACCACCAGGGTTCAGTGTTGGAAAGAAAGATTACCTGTTTATTTACTGCTGCAGCTGCTTGCTGGCTAGTCCAGTGGGCCCCTACTGCAGGCAAAAGACAATAGGTGGTGCCGCTTGTGTCTGGCCCCTGTTGGAGCGACCAGGCACAGGACTGCTGCTGCTGAATGTCCTCTTTAATTGAATAAGCTCAGCAACCAGCACACCTGTGCAGGTTGGACATGACATGATAGGTAGCTGTCTTTCAGGTAGTGGGTGCTGAATCTTGTTAATTGACATGGGGGTGTCATTGCTGTTGATTGACCATGCATTGGTACTGTGGTATTGGAATAATTAAAACAAATGTTGCCAGCCAGCCATCCATTGCAATAATGGATAGGACATCAGCTATGAGGCATTTGTTTGTACAAACTGCTGCTCACGACTAATGTTGTAATATAGTGTCTCCATCTGCTGGTGGTATTGAATAAGCAATAGTGCAATGATAGGGTCTGAAAAAGGAGTAAAATAAGAAGCAGCAGCATAGGAAAAAAGGAGGAAAGAAGGAAAACATGGAGAGAAGAAAAAAAGAAGGTAAAAAAAAGGTGAAAACATGTTTAAAAAAGTATTTCCATCTCTCTCTCTCTATATATATGTATATATATATATATATATATATATATATATATATTTAAAAGAAAAAAAAAATATATATATATATATATACATATAGAGAGAGAGAAAGAGATAGATAGATAGATAGATAGATACACATACATACATACATACATACAACATACATACATACATACATATGTGTGTATTGTTGGAGTTGCAAACATGGGTGCACTTGACAAATATATATATATATATATATATTTAAAAGAAGAAAAAAATTATATATAAATATATATATATATATATATATATATATATATATATACATATAGAGAGAGAGAGAGAGAAATATATATATATATATAGATAGATAGATAGATAGATAGATACACATACACACATACACACATACACACATACATACATACATACATATGTGTGTATTGTTGGAGTTGCAAACATGGGTGCACTTGACAAACTCAGTGCGGCTATTCCCCATTGAAAGATTGTTGCATCCAGGACCCTTAGCACTGTGATATGCTACTCAATACCACTGGCATGGCCAGGTGTAAACAACATCTGACCTTTGTTGTGTATGTAACCATGGAGATTGTGATGTCACCTAGGCCCACCAAAGAACAGCCTTGTCAGAAGCAGCACTGCCATGATCAGAAGCAGCAGCACCATAAATTTTCAAATAAGCTGGATTTAACCAAGACAAGTGAGTCCAATAGGATGCAGGTATGTCCTCTATCCTTACAGCTTCCCGTGGCTGTTGGTTTTATACCGTTTGGGGACAGCCAAGGAGGCGTCAGCAGGCAACACAGGTAAGTGTGTGCTTGTGTGTGTGTGTGTGTGTGTGTGTGTGTGTGTGTGTTTCCTATGCAGATCCTAAACCCAGTATCAAATGCAAGTAGGAGGAGTAAGAAGGGTTCCTGCCAAAGCCAGGTTATGGATTGCATTTAAAAATGGTCCATCAGAGTGAAATGGACTCCCATCTTCCTGCTTAGCAATAATGATATGGGTTTAGGGCCTGCTGTGTGTACTGGTGGGTGACTGCCACCCAGCCAGAGTGTGTATGGGAGGCTGCCAGCCAGCCTACCTTCCTACAAGTAGTGATGGTGCATGTGAAGGGGACAGCGTTGGTTCCTCCCCTTTCACAGTTATCACTTCTCATTCTTCCTTTTGGCTGGTATCAAATGTGGTGTCTGTTTATATCAGTTTACTATCTGATATGTCCCCTATCTGGTAGCATATATTAAGTGCACCACCAGGGTTCAGTGTTGGAAAGAAAGATTACCTGTTTATTTACTGCTGCAGCTGCTTGCTGGCTAGTCCAGTGGGCCCCTACTGCAGGCAAAAGACAATAGGTGGTGCCGCTTGTGTCTGGCCTCTGTTGGAGCGACCAGGCACAGGACTGCTGCTGCTGAATGTCCTCTTTAATTGAATAAGCTCAGCAACCAGCACACCTGTGCAGGTTGGACATGACATGATAGGTAGCTGTCTTTCAGGTAGTGGGTGCTGAATCTTGTTAATTGACATGGGGGTGTCATTGCTGTTGATTGACCATGCATTGGTACTGTGGTATTGGAATAATTAAAACAAATGTTGCCAGCCAGCCATCCATTGCAATAATGGATAGGACATCAGCTATGAGGCATTTGTTTGTACAAACTGCTGCTCACGACTAATGTTGTAATATAGTGTCTCCATCTGCTGGTGGTATTGAATAAGCAATAGTGCAATGATAGGGTCTGAAAAAGGAGTAAAATAAGAAGCAGCAGCATAGGAAAAAAGGAGGAAAGAAGGAAAACATGGAGAGAAGAAAAAAAGAAGGTAAAAAAAAGGTGAAAACATGTTTAAAAAAGTATTTCCATCTCTCTCTCTCTATATATATGTATATATATATATATATATATATATATATATATTTAAAAGAAAAAAAAATTATATATATATATATATATATATACATATAGAGAGAGAGAAAGAGATAGATAGATAGATAGATAGATACACATACATACATACATACATACATACATACAACATACATACATACATACATATGTGTGTATTGTTGGAGTTGCAAACATGGGTGCACTTGACAAATATATATATATATATATATATATATATTTAAAAGAAGAAAAAAATTATATATAAATATATATATATATATATACATATAGAGAGAGAGAGAGAGAAATATATATATATATATAGATAGATGGATAGATAGATAGATAGATAGATACACATACACACATACACACATACATACATACATATGTGTGTATTGTTGGAGTTGCAAACATGGGTGCACTTGACAAACTCAGTGCGGCTATTCCCCATTGAAAGATTGTTGCATCCAGGACCCTTAGCACTGTGATATGCTACTCAATACCACTGGCATGGCCAGGTGTAAACAACATCTGACCTGTGTTGTGTATGTAGCCATGGAGATTGTGATGTCACCTAGGCCCACCAAAGAACAGCCTTGTCAGAAGCAGCACTGCCATGATCAGAAGCAGCAGCACCATAAGTTTTCAAATAAGCTGGATTTAACCAAGACAAGTGAGTCCAATAGGATGCAGGTATGTCCTCTATCCTTACAGCTTCCCGTGGCTGTTGGTTTTATACCGTTTGGGGACAGCCAAGGAGGCGTCAGCAGGCAACACAGGTAAGTGTGTGCTTGTGTGTGTGTGTGTGTGTTTCCTATGCAGATCCTAAACCCAGTATCAAATGCAAGTAGGAGGAGTAAGAAGGGATCCTGCCAAAGCCAGGTTATGGATTGCATTTAAAAATGGTCCATCAGAGTGAAATGGACTCCCATCTTCCTGCTTAGCAATAATGATATGGGTTTAGGGCCTGCTGTGTGTACTGGTGGGTGACTGCCACCCAGCCAGAGTGTGTATGGGAGGCTGCCAGCCAGCCTACCTTCCTACAAGTAGTGATGGTGCATGTGAAGGGGACAGCGTTGGTTCCTCCCCTTTCACAGTTATCACTTCTCATTCTTCCTTTTGGCTGGTATCAGATGTGGTGTCTGTTTATATCAGTTTACTATCTGATATGTCCCCTATCTGGTAGCATATATTAAGTGCACCACCAGGGTTCAGTGTTGGAAAGAAAGATTACCTGTTTATTTACTGCTGCAGCTGCTTGCTGGCTAGTCCAGTGGGCTCCTACTGCAGGCAAAAGACAATAGGTGGTGCCGCTTGTGTCTGGCCCCTGTTGGAGCGACCAGGCACAGGACTGCTGCTGCTGAATGTCCTCTTTAATTGAATAAGCTCAGCAACCAGCACACCTGTGCAGGTTGGACATGACATGATAGGTAGCTGTCTTTCAGGTAGTGGGTGCTGAATCTTGTTAATTGACATGGGGGTGTCATTGCTGTTGATTGACCATGCATTGGTACTGTGGTATTGGAATAATAAAAACAAATGTTGCCAGCCAACCATCCATTGTAATAATGGATAGGACATCAGCTATGAGGCATTTGTTTGTACAAACTGCTGCTCACAACTAATGTTGTAATATAGTGTCTCCATCTGCTGGTGGTATTGAATAAGCAATGGTGCAATGATAGGGTCTGAAAAAGAAGAAAAATAAGAAGCAGCAGCATAGGAAAAAAGGAGGAAAGAAGGAAAACATGGAGAGAAGAAAAAAAGAAGGTTAAAAAAAAAGGTGAAAACATGTTTAAAAAAGTATTTCCATCTCTCTCTCTCTCTCTCTCTCTCTCTCTCTCTCTCTCTCTCTCTCTCTCTCTCTCTCTCTCTCTCTCTCTCTCTCTCTCTATATATATATATATATACATATAGAAAGAGAGAAAGAGATAGATAGATAGATAGATAGATACATACATACATACATACATACATACATACATACATACATATGTGTGTATTGTTGGAGTTGCAAACATGGGTGCACTTGACAAACTCAGTGCGGCTATTCCCCATTGAAAGATTGTTGCATCCAGGACCCTTAGCACTGTGATATGCTACTCAATACCACTGGCATGGCCAGGTGTAAACAACATCTGACCTTTGTTGTGTATGTAACCATGGAGATTGTGATGTCACCTAGGCCCACCAAAGAACAGCCTTGTCAGAAGCAGCACTGCCATGATCAGAAGCAGCAGCACCATAAGTTTTCAAATAAGCTGGATTTAACCAAGACGAGTGAGTCCAATAGGATGCAGGTATGTCCTCTATCCTTACAGCTTCCCGTGGCTGTTGGTTTTCTACCGTTTGGGGACAGCCAAGGAGGCGTCAGCAGGCAACACAGGTAAGTGTGTGCTTGTGTGTGTGTGTGTGTTTCCTATGCAGATCCTAAACCCAGTATCAAATGCAAGTAGGAGGAGTAAGAAGGGTTCCTGCCAAAGCCAGGTTATGGATTGCATTTAAAAATGGTCCATCAGAGTGAAATGGACTCCCATCTTCCTGCTTAGCAATAATGATATGGGTTTAGGGCCTGCTGTGTGTACTGGTGGGTGACTGCCACCCAGCCAGAGTGTGTATGGGAGGCTGCCAGCCAGCCTACCTTCCTACAAGTAGTGATGGTGCATGTGAAGGGGACAGCGTTGGTTCCTCCCCTTTCACAGTTATCACTTCTCATTCTTCCTTTTGGCTGGTATCAAATGTGGTGTCTGTTTATATCAGTTTACTATCTGATATGTCCCCTATCTGGTAGCATATATTAAGTGCACCACCAGGGTTCAGTGTTGGAAAGAAAGATTACCTGTTTATTTACTGCTGCAGCTGCTTGCTGGCTAGTCCAGTGGGCCCCTACTGCAGGCAAAAGACAATAGGTGGTGCCGCTTGTGTCTGGCCCCTGTTGCAGCAACCAGGCACAGGACTGCTGCTGCTGAATGTCCTCTTTAATTGAATAAGCTCAGCAACCAGCACACCTGTGCAGGTTGGACATGAGATGATAGGTAGCTGTCTTTCAGGTAGTGGGTGCTGAATCTTGTTAATTGACATGGGGGTGTCATTGCTGTTGATTGACCATGCATTGGTACTGTGGTATTGGAATAATAAAAACAAATGTTGCCAGCCAACCATCCATTGCAATAATGGATAGGACATCAGCTATGAGGCATTTGTTTGTACAAACTGCTGCTCACAACTAATGTTGTAATATAGTGTCTCCATCTGCTGGTGGTATTGAATAAGCAATAGTGCAATGATAGGGTCTGAAAAAGAAGAAAAATAAGAAGCAGCAGCATAGGAAAAAAGGAGGAAAGAAGGAAAACATGGAGAGAAGGAAAAAGAAGGTTAAAAAAAAAGGTGAAAACATGTTTAAAAAAGTATTTCCATCTCTCTCTCTCTCTATATATGTATATATATATATATATATATATATATATATATATATTTAAAAGAAAAAAAATTATATATATATATATATATATATATATATATATACATATAGAAAGAGAGAAAGAGATAGATAGATAGATAGATAGATAGATACATACATACATACATTACATACATTACATACATACATTACATACATACATACATACATATGTGTGTATTGTTGGAGTTGCAAACATGGGTGCACTTGACAAACTCAGTGCGGCTATTCCCCATTGAAAGATTGTTGCATCCAGGACCCTTAGCACTGTGATATGCTACTCAATACCACTGGCATGGCCAGGTGTAAACAACATCTGACCTTTGTTGTGTATGTAACCATGGAGATTGTGATGTCACCTAGGCCCACCAAAGAACAGCCTTGTCAGAAGCAGCACTGCCATGATCAGAAGCAGCAGCACCATAAGTTTTCAAATAAGCTGGATTTAACCAAGACAAGTGAGTCCAATAGGATGCAGGTATGTCCTCTATCCTTACAGCTTCCCGTGGCTGTTGGTTTTATACCGTTTGGGGACAGCCAAGGAGGCGTCAGCAGACAACACAGGTAAGTGTGTGCTTGTGTGTGTGTGTGTGTGTGTGTGTGTGTGTTTCCTATGCAGATCCTAAACCCAGTATCAAATGCAAGTAGGAGGAGTAAGAAGGGTTCCTGCCAAAGCCAGGTTATGGATTGCATTTAAAAATGGTCCATCAGAGTGAAATGGACTCCCATCTTCCTGCTTAGCAATAATGATATGGGTTTAGGGCCTGCTGTGTGTACTGGTGGGTGACTGCCACCCAGCCAGAGTGTGTATGGGAGGCTGCCAGCCAGCCTACCTTCCTACAAGTAGTGATGGTGCATGTGAAGGGGACAGCGTTGGTTCCTCCCCTTTCACAGTTATCACTTCTCATTCTTCCTTTTGGCTGGTATCAAATGTGGTGTCTGTTTATATCAGTTTAATATCTGATATGTCCCCTATCTGGTAGCATATATTAAGTGCACCACCAGGGTTCAGTGTTGGAAAGAAAGATTACCTGTTTATTTACTGCTGCAGCTGCTTGCTGGCTAGTCCAGTGGGCCCCTACTGCAGGCAAAAGACAATAGGTGGTGCCGCTTGTGTCTGGCCCCTGTTGCAGCGACCAGGCACAGGACTGCTGCTGCTGAATGTCCTCTTTAATTGAATAAGCTCAGCAACCAGCACACCTGTGCAGGTTGGACATGAGATGATAGGTAGCTGTCTTTCAGGTAGTGGGTGCTGAATCTTGTTAATTGACATGGGGGTGTCATTGCTGTTGATTGACCATGCATTGGTACTGTGGTATTGGAATAATAAAAACAAATGTTGCCAGCCAACCATCCATTGCAATAATGGATAGGACATCAGCTATGAGGCATTTGTTTGTACAAACTGCTGCTCACAACTAATGTTGTAATATAGTGTCTCCATCTGCTGGTGGTATTGAATAAGCAATAGTGCAATGATAGGGTCTGAAAAAGAAGAAAAATAAGAAGCAGCAGCATAGGAAAAAAGGAGGAAAGAAGGAAAACATGGAGAGAAGAAAAAAAGAAGGTAAAAAAAAGGTGAAAACATGTTTAAAAAAGTATTTCCATCTCTCTCGCTCTATATATGTATATATATATATATATATATATATATATATATTTAAAAGAAAAAAAAATTATATATATATATATATATATATATATATATATATACATATAGAGAGAGAGAAAGAGATAGATAGATAGATAGATACATACATACATACATACATACATACATACATACATACAACATACATACATATATATGTGTGTATTGTTGGAGTTGCAAACATGGGTGCACTTGACAAACTCAGTGCGGCTATTCCCTATTGAAAGATTGTTGTATCCAGGACCCTTAGCACTGTGATATGCTACTCAATACCACTGGCATGGCCAGGTGTAAACAACATCTGACCTTTGTTGTGTATGTAACCATGGAGATTGTGATGTCACCTAGGCCCACCAAAGAACAGCCTTGTCAGAAGCAGCACTGCCATGATCAGAAGCAGCAGCACCATAAGTTTTCAAATAAGCTGGATTTAACCAAGACAAGTGAGTCCAATAGGATGCAGGTATGTCCTCTATCCTTACAGCTTCCCGTGGCTGTTGGTTTTATACCGTTTGGGGACAGCCAAGGAGGCGTCAGCAGACAACACAGGTAAGTGTGTGCTTGTGTGTGTGTGTGTGTGTGTGTGTGTGTGTTTCCTATGCAGATCCTAAACCCAGTATCAAATGCAAGTAGGAGGAGTAAGAAGGGTTCCTGCCAAAGCCAGGTTATGGATTGCATTTAAAAATGGTCCATCAGAGTGAAATGGACTCCCATCTTCCTGCTTAGCAATAATGATATGGGTTTAGGGCCTGCTGTGTGTACTGGTGGGTGACTGCCACCCAGCCAGAGTGTGTATGGGAGGCTGCCAGCCAGCCTACCTTCCTACAAGTAGTGATGGTGCATGTGAAGGGGACAGCGTTGGTTCCTCCCCTTTCACAGTTATCACTTCTCATTCTTCCTTTTGGCTGGTATCAAATGTGGTGTCTGTTTATATCAGTTTAATATCTGATATGTCCCCTATCTGGTAGCATATATTAAGTGCACCACCAGGGTTCAGTGTTGGAAAAAAAGATTACCTGTTTATTTACTGCTGCAGCTGCTTGCTGGCTAGTCCAGTGGGCCCCTACTGCAGGCAAAAGACAATAGGTGGTGCCGCTTGTGTCTGGCCCCTGTTGCAGCGACCAGGCACAGGACTGCTGCTGCTGAATGTCCTCTTTAATTGAATAAGCTCAGCAACCAGCACACCTGTGCAGGTTGGACATGAGATGATAGGTAGCTGTCTTTCAGGTAGTGGGTGCTGAATCTTGTTAATTGACATGGGGGTGTCATTGCTGTTGATTGACCATGCATTGGTACTGTGGTATTGGAATAATAAAAACAAATGTTGCCAGCCAACCATCCATTGCAATAATGGATAGGACATCAGCTATGAGGCATTTGTTTGTACAAACTGCTGCTCACAACTAATGTTGTAATATAGTGTCTCCATCTGCTGGTGGTATTGAATAAGCAATAGTGCAATGATAGGGTCTGAAAAAGAAGAAAAATAAGAAGCAGCAGCATAGGAAAAAAGGAGGAAAGAAGGAAAACATGGAGAGAAGAAAAAAAGAAGGTTAAAAAAAAAGGTGAAAACATGTTTAAAAAAGTATTTCCATCTCTCTCTCTCTCTCTCTCTCTCTCTCTCTCTCTCTCTCTCTCTCTCTCTCTCTCTCTCTCTATATATATATATATATATATATACATATAGAAAGAGAGAAAGAGAGAAAGAGATAGATAGATAGATAGATAGATAGATAGATACATACATACATACATACATACATACATACATACATACATACATATGTGTGTATTGTTGGAGTTGCAAACATGGGTGCACTTGACAAACTCAGTGCGGCTATTCCCCATTGAAAGATTGTTGCATCCAGGACCCTTAGCACTGTGATATGCTACTCAATACCACTGGCATGGCCAGGTGTAAACAACATCTGACCTTTGTTGTGTATGTAACCATGGAGATTGTGATGTCACCTAGGCCCACCAAAGAACAGCCTTGTCAGAAGCAGCACTGCCATGATCAGAAGCAGCAGCACCATAAGTTTTCAAATAAGCTGGATTTAACCAAGACAAGTGAGTCCAATAGGATGCAGGTATGTCCTCTATCCTTACAGCTTCCCGTGGCTGTTGGTTTTATACCGTTTGGGGACAGCCAAGGAGGCGTCAGCAGGCAACACAGGTAAGTGTGTGCTTGTGTGTGTGTGTCTGTGTTTCCTATGCAGATCCTAAACCCAGTATCAAATGCAAGTAGGAGGAGTAAGAAGGGTTCCTGCCAAAGCCAGGTTATGGATTGCATTTAAAAATGGTCCATCAGAGTGAAATGGACTCCCATCTTCCTGCTTAGCAATAATGATATGGGTTTAGGGCCTGCTGTGTGTACTGGTGGGTGACTGCCACCCAGCCAGAGTGTGTATGGGAGGCTGCCGGCCAGCCTACCTTCCTACAAGTAGTGATGGTGCATGTGAAGGGGACAGCGTTGGTTCCTCCCCTTTCACAGTTATCACTTCTCATTCTTCCTTTTGGCTGGTATCAAATGTGGTGTCTGTTTATATCAGTTTACTATCTGATATGTCCCCTATCTGGTAGCATATATTAAGTGCACCACCAGGGTTCAGTGTTGGAAAGAAAGATTACCTGTTTATTTACTGCTGCAGCTGCTTGCTGGCTAGTCCAGTGGGCCCCTACTGCAGGCAAAAGACAATAGGTGGTGCCGCTTGTGTCTGGCCCCTGTTGGAGCGACCAGGCACAGGACTGCTGCTGCTGAATGTCCTCTTTAATTGAATAAGCTCAGCAACCAGCACACCTGTGCAGGTTGGACATGACTTGATAGGTAGCTGTCTTTCAGGTAGTGGGTGCTGAATCTTGTTAATTGACATGGGGGTGTCATTGCTGTTGATTGACCATGCATTGGTACTGTGGTATTGGAATAATTAAAACAAATGTTGCCAGCCAGCCATCCATTGCAATAATGGATAGGACATCAGCTATGAGGCATTTGTTTGTACAAACTGCTGCTCACGACTAATGTTGTAATATAGTGTCTCCATCTGCTGGTGGTATTGAATAAGCAATAGTGCAATGATAGGGTCTGAAAAAGGAGTAAAATAAGAAGCAGCAGCATAGGAAAAAAGGAGGAAAGAAGGAAAACATGGAGAGAAGAAAAAAAGAAGGTAAAAAAAAGGTGAAAACATGTTTAAAAAAGTATTTCCATCTCTCTCTCTCTATATATATGTATATATATATATATATATATATATATATATTTAAAAGAAAAAAAAATTATATATATATATATATATATACATATAGAGAGAGAGAAAGAGATAGATAGATAGATAGATAGATACACATACATACATACATACATACATACATACAACATACATACATACATACATATGTGTGTATTGTTGGAGTTGCAAACATGGGTGCACTTGACAAATATATATATATATATATATATATATATATATATTTAAAAGAAGAAAAAAATTATATATAAATATATATATATATATATACATATAGAGAGAGAGAGAGAGAAATATATATATATATATAGATAGATGGATAGATAGATAGATAGATAGATACACATACACACATACACACATACATACATACATATGTGTGTATTGTTGGAGTTGCAAACATGGGTGCACTTGACAAACTCAGTGCGGCTATTCCCCATTGAAAGATTGTTGCATCCAGGACCCTTAGCACTGTGATATGCTACTCAATACCACTGGCATGGCCAGG